>NW_028124805.1:0-97211 GCF_965194825.1 Balaenoptera physalus | reverse complement strand
CACTTGACACACTAACAGAGAGATATCAATATATAGGTTTTAAGATTATTAATAGTCAGATATATTCTTGTGCGGTGAATCGGGCGTGTTGAGTCCAGTTCTCTGAGAAAGGAGTAGGTCTTGTCTATTACATATTGGGTTTATGGAACGGTATCTGAGCTAATTTGAAACTCTTGCTTTATGTATCACCCCACCTCACCTTTCCCGTTAAGCAGCCATAGTGTGTTTTCTGCATGTGTGACTCTGTTCTGTTTTGTAATTCAGTTCAAGTGTAACGGTTTTTACATTCCCTCTATAAGTGACACCTTATGAGAAGTGTCCTTTTCTGTGTGACTTATTTCACTTAGAATCGTCATACCTAAATCCACTCATCATGCTGCTACTAGCCTTATGACATTGATTTCATGGCTGAGTGGTATTCCATTGTACATAAGGACCTCAAATTTTTTATCCATTTTTCGCTTTCCTGGGATATTTATGGTGGAATGAAGTGGAGGTCCTTGTCAACAGAGCAACCCTAAACTTTGGGGTGCTTGTGTCTTGCTGATTTTTAATTTTCCCACTTTATACCCCCATGCGTGGAAGTGCCCTATGCTCTCTAAGCTGTGTTTTTTAGATGTTTCAGGACACACCGTACACTTCTCCAGAGTGGCTCTTGGCAATTTACATCCCGCCCATCAGTGTAGCAAGGCTCCCATTTCTCCATGGCCTGTCCTGCATTTCTGGTTTTGACACTTTTTTCAGCATGGCCCTTTTGACTGATGGGAAGCGAGACTTCTTTGTAGCGCTGATTTGCCTTTCCAGGTTGCTTGGTTGGCCAAAAAGGGCATATGCGTTTCTTCCTGAATATATTCAGGAAAAAACGCATACGCCCTTTTTGGCCAAGGGCATCATTGTCAACGTTTTGGCGCTTTTCATGTGCTTTAAAGGCGATTCGAATCTACCTCCTGAAATCTGTTTCCTGCAATTCTGCCTTGATTTCAATTCCTCGTCTTTGCCTTCCCTCAATATATTTGTGGACGAGAGTTATCATTTATAACTCTGTAGGATTGTGAATTGCAGTGCCCTGAAGCTCCATTTTACAACTCGCTTTTTTGGGAGGTGGCCGCAAAAGCGCAGGATGGCTTCAGGCCCTGTTCTGGTTCCGGGGGGCAGGCTGAGCCTGTGGTTAATTCTTCTTCCTGATGGGAAAATAGAGTGACCTGTGCCTGTCCCAACACCAAGAGCTAATCTCTCATTGGTTCCCCGTCTTCCCGTTCATCCTCAGGACAAATTGCAACCTGTACGGAACAGGAGGTTAAAGGTGCTGATGCTCCAAGTAGGGAGATTGCTACTAAAGTGGCTGGAATGGCGAACCCGAGCACAAGGAGATGAGAAATGAGGTGCATTTTAGAAACCTTTCCCCATCACACGGTGTACCATCTTCTTGGTTTCTCATGCATGTTTTCGATGTAGGAAGATGCCCTTGAACCTGGAGATTTGGGACCCATGCGATGGGTAGCACGCAGTATTACTTTAAAGGGTCTGCGTTTGCTCACCCAACCTCACCAAACCTCTCAGCCCCAAGAGTGTCCACCCTTATGTCTCAGCCAGCTGTGGGTCTAGATATGGTCAATCAAGGTTGCATCCCAGCCCCTGAACGAATTGTGTAAGAATTTCTCTCTCTTTCACTGTCTTTGTTTCATGGGTTTTTAAAAGAAATTTATTTTTATAATGGGGTTTAGCTGCTTTTCACGGCTGTGTTTATGCCGCTTTACACCCACTTGACACACTAACAGAGAGATATCAATATATAGGTTTTCAGATTATTACTAGTCAGATATATACTTATGCGGTGAATCGGGCGTGTTGAGTGCAGTTCTCTGAGCAAGGAGTAGGTCTTGTCTATTACATATTGGGTTTATGGAACGGTATCTGAGCTAATTTGAAACTCTTGCTTTATGTATCACCCCACCTCACCTTTCCCGTTAAGCAGCAATAGTGTGTTTTCTTCATGTGTGACTCTGTTCTGTTTTGTAATTCAGCTCAAGTGTAACGGTTTTTACATTCCCTCTATAAGTGACACCTTATGAGAAGTGTCCTTTTCTGTGTGACTTATTTCACTTAGAATCGTCATACCTAAATCCACTCATCATGCTGCTACTATACTTATGACATTGATTTCATGGCTGAGTGGTATTCCATTGTACATAAGGACCTCAAATTTTTTATCCATTTTTCGCTTTCCTGGGATATTTAAGGTGGAAGGAAGTGGAGGTCCTTGTCAACAGAGCATCCCTAAACTTTGGGGTGCTTGTGTCTTGCTGATTTTTAATTTTCCCACTTTATACCCCCATGCGTGGAAGTGCCCTATGCTCTCTAAGCTGTGTTTTTTAGATGTTTCAGGACACACCGTACACTTCTCCAGAGTGGCTCTTGGCAATTTACATCCCGCCCATCAGTGTAGCAAGGCTCCCATTTCTCCATGGCCTGTCCTGCATTTCTGCTTTTGACACTTTTTTCAGCATGGCCCTTTTGACCGATGGGAAGCGAGACTTCTTTGTAGCGCTGATTTGCCTTTCCAGGTTGCTTGGTTGGCCAAAAAGGGCGTATGCGTTTTTTCCTGAATATATTCAGGAAAAAACGCATACGCCCTTTTTGGCCAAGGGCATCATTGTCAACGTTTTGGCGCTTTTCATGTGCTTTAAAGGCGATTCGAATCTACCTCCTGAAATCTGTTTCCTGCAATTCTGCCTTGATTTCAATTCCTCGTCTTTGCCTTCCCTCAATATATTTGTGGACGAGAGTTATCATTTATAACTCTGTAGGATTGTGAATTGCAGTGCCCTGAAGCTCCATTTTACAACTCGCTTTTTTGGGAGGTGGCCGCAAAAGCGCAGGATGTCTTCAGGCCCTGTTCTGGTTCCGGGGGGCAGGCTGAGCCTGTGGTTAATTCTTCTTCCTGAGGGGAAAATAGAGTGACCTGTGCCTGTCCCAACACCAAGAGCTAATCTCTCATTGGTTCCCCATCTTCCCGTTCATCCTCAGGACAAATTGCAACCTGTACGGAACAGGAGGTTAAACGTGCTGATGCTCCAAGTAGGGAGATTGCTACTAAAGTGGCTGGAATGGCGAACCCGAGCACAAGGAGATGAGAAATGAGGTGCATTTTAGAAACCTTTCACCATCACACGGTGTACCATCTTCTTGGTTTTTCATGCATGTTTTCGATGTAGGAAGATGCCCTTGAACCTGGAGATTTGGGACCCATGCGATGGGTAGCACGCAGTATTACTTTAAAGGGTCTGCGTTTGCTCACCCAACCTCACCAAACCTCTCAGCCCCAAGAGTGTCCACCCTTATGTCTCATCCAGCTGTGGGTCTAGATATGGTCAATCCAGGTTGCATCACAGCCCCTGAACGAATTGTGTAAGAATTTCTCTCTCTTTCACTGTCTTTGTTTCATGGGTTTTTAAAAGTAATTTATTTTTATAATGGGGTTTAGCTGCTTTTCACGGCTGTGTTTATGCCGCTTTACACCCACTTGACACACTAACAGAGAGATATCAATACATAGGTTTTAAGATTATTACTAGTCAGATATATTCTTGTGCAGTGAATCGGGCGTGTTGAGTCCAGTTCTCTGAGCAAGGAGTAGGTCTTGTCTATTACATATTGGGTTTATGGAACGGTATCTGAGCTAATTTGAAACTCTTGTTTTATGTATCACCCCACCTCACCTTTCCCGTTAAGCAGCCATAGTGTGTTTTCTGCATGTGTGACTCTGTTCTGTTTTGTAATTCAGTTCAAGTGTAACGGTTTTTACATTCCCTCTATAAGTGACACCTTATGAGAAGTGTCCTTTTCTGTGTGACTTATTTCATTTAGAATCGTCGTACCTAAATCCACTCATCATGCTGCTACTAGCCTTATGACATTGATTTCATGGCTGAGTGATATTCCATTGTACATAAGGACCCCAACTTCTTTATCCATTTTTCTCTTTCCTGGGATATTTAAGGTGGAATGAAGTGGAGGTCCTAGGAAACAGAGCAGCCCTAAACTTTGGGGTGCTTGTGTCTTGCTGATTTTTCATATTCCCAATTTATACCCCCATGTGTGGAAGTGCCCTATGCTCTCTAAACTGTGGTTTTTAGATGTTTCAGGACACACCGTACACTTCTCCAGAGTGGCTGTTGGCAATTTACATCCCGCCCATCAGTGTAGCAAGGCTCCCATTTCTCCATGGCCTGTCCTGCATTTCTGGTTTTGACACTTTTTTCAGCATGGCCCTTTTGACTGATGGGAAGCGAGACTTCTTTGTAGCGCTGATTTGCCTTTCCAGGTTGCTTGGTTGGCCAAAAAGTGCGTATGCGTTTTTTCCTGAATATATTCAGGAAAAAACGCATACGCCCTTTTTGGCCAAGGGCATCATTGTCAACGTTTTGGCGCTTTTCATGTGCTTTAAAGGCGATTCGAATCTACCTCCTGAAATCTGTTTCCTGCAATTCTGCCTTGATTTCAATTCCTCGTCTTTGCCTTCCCTCAATATATTTGTGGACGAGAGTTATCATTTATAACTCTGTAGGATTGTGAATTGCAGTGCCCTGAAGCTCCATTTTACAACTCGCTTTTTTGGGAGGTGGCCGCAAAAGCGCAGGATGGCTTCAGGCCCTGTTCTGGTTCCGGGGGGCAGGCTGAGCCTGTGGTTAATTCTTCTTCCTGATGGGAAAATAGAGTGACCTGTGCCTGTCCCAAAACCAAGAGATAATCTCTCATTGGTTCCCCGTCTTCCCGTTCATCCTCAGGACAAATTGCAACCTGTACGGAACAGGAGGTTAAGGGTGCTGATGCTCCAAGTAGGGAGATTGCTACTAAAGTGGCTGGAATGGCGAACCCGAGCACAAGGAGATGAGAAATGAGGTGCATTTTAGAAACCTTTCCCCATCACACGGTGTACCATCTTCTTGGTTTCTCATGCATGTTTTCGATGTAGGAAGATGCCCTTGAACCTGGAGATTTGGGACCCATGCGATGGGTAGCACGCAGTATTACTTTAAAGGGTCTGCGTTTGCTCACCCAACCTCACCAAACCTCTCAGCCCCAAGAGTGTCCACCCTTATGTCTCATCCAGCTGTGGGTCTAGATATGGTCAATCCAGGTTGCATCACAGCCCCTGAACGAATTGTGTAAGAATTTCTCTCTCTTTCACTGTCTTTGTTTCATGGGTTTTTAAAAGAAATTTATTTTTATAATGGGGTTTAGCTGCTTTTCACGGCTGTGTTTATGCCGCTTTACACCCACTTGACACACTAACAGAGAGATATCAATACATAGGTTTTAAGATTATTACTAGTCAGATATATTCTTGTGCAGTGAATCGGGCGTGTTGAGTCCAGTTCTCTGAGCAAGGAGTAGGTCTTGTCTATTACATATTGGGTTTATGGAACGGTATCTGAGCTAATTTGAAACTCTTGTTTTATGTATCACCCCACCTCACCTTTCCCGTTAAGCAGCCATAGTGTGTTTTCTGCATGTGTGACTCTGTTCTGTTTTGTAATTCAGTTCAAGTGTAACGGTTTTTACATTCCCTCTATAAGTGACACCTTATGAGAAGTGTCCTTTTCTGTGTGACTTATTTCACTTAGAATCATCATACCTAAATCCACTCATCATGCTGCTACTAGCCTTATGACATTGATTTCATGGCTGAGTGGTATTCCATTGTACATAAGGACCTCAAATTTTTTATCCATTTTTCGCTTTCCTGGGATATTTAAAGTGGAATGAAGTGGAGGTCCTTGTCAACAGAGCATCCCTAAACTTTGGGGTGCTTGTGTCTTGCTGATTTTTAATTTTCCCACTTTATACCCCCATGCGTGGAAGTGCCCTATGCTCTCTAAGCTGTGTTTTTTAGATGTTTCAGGACACACCGTACACTTCTCCAGAGTGGCTCTTGGCAATTTACATCCCGCCCATCAGTGTAGCAAGGCTCCCATTTCTCCATGGCCTGTCCTGCATTTCTGGTTTTGACACTTTTTTCAGCATGGCCCTTTTGACCGATGGGAAGCGAGACTTCTTTGTAGCGCTGATTTGCCTTTCCAGGTTGCTTGGTTGGCCAAAAAGGGCGTATGCGTTTTTTCCTGAATATATTCAGGAAAAAACGCATACGCCCTTTTTGGCCAAGGGCATCATTGTCAACGTTTTGGCGCTTTTCATGTGCTTTAAAGGCGATTCGAATCTACCTCCTGAAATCTGTTTCCTGCAATTCTGCCTTGATTTCAATTCCTCGTCTTTGCCTTCCCTCAATATATTTGTGGACGAGAGTTATCATTTATAACTCTGTAGGATTGTGAATTGCAGTGCCCTGAAGCTCCATTTTACAACTCGCTTTTTTGGGAGGTGGCCGCAAAAGCGCACGATGTCTTCAGGCCCTGTTCTGGTTAAGGGGGGCAGGCTGAGCCTGTGGTTAATTCTTCTTCCTGAGGGGAAAATAGAGTGACCTGTGCCTGTCCCAACACCAAGAGCTAATCTCTCATTGGTTCCCCATCTTCCCGTTCATTCTCAGGACAAATTGAAACCTGTACGGAACAGGAGGTTAAACGTGCTGATGCTCCAAGTAGGGAGATTGCTACTAAAGTGGCTGGAATGGCGAACCCGAGCACAAGGAGATGAGAAATGAGGTGCATTTTAGAAACCTTTCCCCATCACACGGTGTACCATCTTCTTGGTTTCTCATGCATGTTTTCGATGTAGGAAGATGCCCTTGAACCTGGAGATTTGGGACCCATGCGATGGGTAGCACGCAGTTTACTTTAAAGGGTCTGCGTTTGCTCACCCAACCTCACCAAACCTCTCAGCCCCAAGAGTGTCCACCCTTATGTCTCATCCAGCTGTGGGTCTAGATATGGTCAATCCAGGTTGCATCACAGCCCCTGAACGAATTGTGTAAGAATTTCTCTCTCATTCACTGTCTTTGTTTCATGGGTTTTTAAAAGTAATTTATTTTTATAATGGGGTTTAGCTGCTTTTCACGGCTGTGTTTATTCCGCTTTACACCCACTTGACAAACTAACAGAGAGATATCAATACATAGGTTTTAAGATTTTTACTAGTCAGATATATTCTTGTGTGGTGAATCGGTCGTGTTGAGTCCAGTTCTCTGAGCAAGGAGTAGGTCTTGTCTATTACATATTGGGTTTATGGAACGGTATCTGAGCTAATTTGAAACTCTTGTTTTATGTATCACCCCACCTCACCTTTCCCGTTAAGCAGCCATAGTGTGTTTTCTGCATGTGTGACTCTGTTCTGTTTTGTAATTCAGTTCAAGTGTAAAGGTTTTTACATTCCCTCTATAAGTGACACCGTATGAGAAGTGTCCTTTTCTGTGTGACTTATTTCACTTAGAATCGTCATACCTAAATCCACTCGTCATGCTGCTACTAGCCTTATGACATTGATTTCATGGCTGAGTGATATTCCATTGTACATAAGGACCACAACTTTTTTATCCATTTTTCTCTTTCCTGGGATATTTATGGTGGAATAAAGTGGAGGTCATTGTCAACAGAGCAGCCCTAAACTTTGGGGTGCTTGTGTCTTGCTGATTTTCAATTTTCCCACTTTATACCCCCATGCGTGGAAGTGCCCTATGCTCTCTAAGCTGTGTTTTTTAGATGTTTCAGGACACACGGTACACTTCTCCAGAGTGGCTGTTGGCAATTTACATCCCGCCCATCAGTGTAGCAAGGCTCCCATTTCTCCATGGCCTGTCCTGCATTTCTGGTTTTGACACTTTTTTCAGCATGGCCCTTTTGACCGATGGGAAGCGAGACTTCTTTGTAGCGCTGATTTGCCTTTCCAGGTTGCTTGGTTGGCCAAAAAGGGCGTATGCGTTTTTTCCTGAATATATTCAGGAAAAAACCCATACGCCCTTTTTGGCCAAGGGCATCATTGTCAACGTTTTCCCGCTTTTCATGTGCTTTAAAGGCGATTCGAATCTACCTCCTGAAATCTGTTTCCTGCAATTCTGCCTTGATTTCAATTCCTCGTCTTTGCCTTCCCTCAATATATTTGTGGACGAGAGTTATCATTTATAACTCTGTAGGATTGTGAATTGCAGTGCCCTGAAGCTCCATTTTACAACTCGCTTTTTTGGGAGGTGGCCGCAAAAGCGCAGGATGGCTTCAGGCCCTGTTCTGGTTCCGGGGGGCAGGCTGAGCCTGTGGTTAATTCTTCTTCCTGATGGGAAAATAGAGTGACCTGTGCCTGTCCCAAAACCAAGAGATAATCTCTCATTGGTTCCCCGTCTTCCCGTTCATCCTCAGGACAAATTGCAACCTGTACGGAACAGGAGGTTAAGGGTGCTGATGCTCCAAGTAGGGAGATTGCTACTAAAGTGGCTGGAATGGCGAACCCGAGCACAAGGAGATGAGAAATGAGGTGCATTTTAGAAACCTTTCCCCATCACACGGTGTACCATCTTCTTGGTTTTTCATGCATGTTTTCGATGTAGGAAGATGCCCTTGAACCTGGAGATTTGGGACCCATGCGATGGGTAGCACGCAGTATTACTTTAAAGGGTCTGCGTTTGCTCACCCAACCTCACCAAACCTCTCAGCCCCAAGAGTGTCCACCCTTATGTCTCATCCAGCTGTGGGTCTAGATATGGTCAATCCAGGTTGCATCACAGCCCCTGAACGAATTGTGTAAGAATTTCTCTCTCTTTCACTGTCTTTGTTTCATGGGTTTTTAAAAGTAATTTATTTTTATAATGGGGTTTAGCTGCTTTTCACGGCTGTGTTTATGCCGCTTTACACCCACTTGACACACTAACAGAGAGATATCAATACATAGGTTTTAAGATTATTACTAGTCAGATATATTCTTGTGCAGTGAATCGGGCGTGTTGAGTCCAGTTCTCTGAGCAAGGAGTAGGTCTTGTCTATTACATATTGGGTTTATGGAACGGTATCTGAGCTAATTTGAAACTCTTGTTTTATGTATCACCCCACCTCACCTTTCCCGTTAAGCAGCCATAGTGTGTTTTCTGCATGTGTGACTCTGTTCTGTTTTGTAATTCAGTTCAAGTGTAACGGTTTTTACATTCCCTCTATAAGTGACACCTTATGAGAAGTGTCCTTTTCTGTGTGACTTATTTCATTTAGAATCGTCGTACCTAAATCCACTCATCATGCTGCTACTAGCCTTATGACATTGATTTCATGGCTGAGTGATATTCCATTGTACATAAGGACCCCAACTTCTTTATCCATTTTTCTCTTTCCTGGGATATTTAAGGTGGAATGAAGTGGAGGTCCTAGGAAACAGAGCAGCCCTAAACTTTGGGGTGCTTGTGTCTTGCTGATTTTTCATATTCCCAATTTATACCCCCATGTGTGGAAGTGCCCTATGCTCTCTAAACTGTGGTTTTTAGATGTTTCAGGACACACCGTACACTTCTCCAGAGTGGCTGTTGGCAATTTACATCCCGCCCATCAGTGTAGCAAGGCTCCCATTTCTCCATGGCCTGTCCTGCATTTCTGGTTTTGACACTTTTTTCAGCATGGCCCTTTTGACTGATGGGAAGCGAGACTTCTTTGTAGCGCTGATTTGCCTTTCCAGGTTGCTTGGTTGGCCAAAAAGGGCGTATGCGTTTTTTCCTGAATATATTCAGGAAAAAACGCATACGCCCTTTTTGGCCAAGGGCATCATTGTCAACGTTTTGGCGCTTTTCATGTGCTTTAAAGGCGATTCGAATCTACCTCCTGAAATCTGTTTCCTGCAATTCTGCCTTGATTTCAATTCCTCGTCTTTGCCTTCCCTCAATATATTTGTGGACGAGAGTTATCATTTATAACTCTGTAGGATTGTGAATTGCAGTGCCCTGAAGCTCCATTTTACAACTCGCTTTTTTGGGAGGTGGCCGCAAAAGCGCAGGATGGCTTCAGGCCCTGTTCTGGTTCCGGGGGGCAGGCTGAGCCTGTGGTTAATTCTTCTTCCTGATGGGAAAATAGAGTGACCTGTGCCTGTCCCAAAACCAAGAGATAATCTCTCATTGGTTCCCCGTCTTCCCGTTCATCCTCAGGACAAATTGCAACCTGTACGGAACAGGAGGTTAAGGGTGCTGATGCTCCAAGTAGGGAGATTGCTACTAAAGTGGCTGGAATGGCGAACCCGAGCACAAGGAGATGAGAAATGAGGTGCATTTTAGAAACCTTTCCCCATCACACGGTGTACCATCTTCTTGGTTTCTCATGCATGTTTTCGATGTAGGAAGATGCCCTTGAACCTGGAGATTTGGGACCCATGCGATGGGTAGCACGCAGTATTACTTTAAAGGGTCTGCGTTTGCTCACCCAACCTCACCAAACCTCTCAGCCCCAAGAGTGTCCACCCTTATGTCTCATCCAGCTGTGGGTCTAGATATGGTCAATCCAGGTTGCATCACAGCCCCTGAACGAATTGTGTAAGAATTTCTCTCTCTTTCACTGTCTTTGTTTCATGGGTTTTTAAAAGAAATTTATTTTTATAATGGGGTTTAGCTGCTTTTCACGGCTGTGTTTATGCCGCTTTACACCCACTTGACACACTAACAGAGAGATATCAATACATAGGTTTTAAGATTATTACTAGTCAGATATATTCTTGTGCAGTGAATCGGGCGTGTTGAGTCCAGTTCTCTGAGCAAGGAGTAGGTCTTGTCTATTACATATTGGGTTTATGGAACGGTATCTGAGCTAATTTGAAACTCTTGTTTTATGTATCACCCCACCTCACCTTTCCCGTTAAGCAGCCATAGTGTGTTTTCTGCATGTGTGACTCTGTTCTGTTTTGTAATTCAGTTCAAGTGTAACGGTTTTTACATTCCCTCTATAAGTGACACCTTATGAGAAGTGTCCTTTTCTGTGTGACTTATTTCACTTAGAATCATCATACCTAAATCCACTCATCATGCTGCTACTAGCCTTATGACATTGATTTCATGGCTGAGTGGTATTCCATTGTACATAAGGACCTCAAATTTTTTATCCATTTTTCGCTTTCCTGGGATATTTAAAGTGGAATGAAGTGGAGGTCCTTGTCAACAGAGCATCCCTAAACTTTGGGGTGCTTGTGTCTTGCTGATTTTTAATTTTCCCACTTTATACCCCCATGCGTGGAAGTGCCCTATGCTCTCTAAGCTGTGTTTTTTAGATGTTTCAGGACACACCGTACACTTCTCCAGAGTGGCTCTTGGCAATTTACATCCCGCCCATCAGTGTAGCAAGGCTCCCATTTCTCCATGGCCTGTCCTGCATTTCTGGTTTTGACACTTTTTTCAGCATGGCCCTTTTGACCGATGGGAAGCGAGACTTCTTTGTAGCGCTGATTTGCCTTTCCAGGTTGCTTGGTTGGCCAAAAAGGGCGTATGCGTTTTTTCCTGAATATATTCAGGAAAAAACGCATACGCCCTTTTTGGCCAAGGGCATCATTGTCAACGTTTTGGCGCTTTTCATGTGCTTTAAAGGCGATTCGAATCTACCTCCTGAAATCTGTTTCCTGCAATTCTGCCTTGATTTCAATTCCTCGTCTTTGCCTTCCCTCAATATATTTGTGGACGAGAGTTATCATTTATAACTCTGTAGGATTGTGAATTGCAGTGCCCTGAAGCTCCATTTTACAACTCGCTTTTTTGGGAGGTGGCCGCAAAAGCGCACGATGTCTTCAGGCCCTGTTCTGGTTAAGGGGGGCAGGCTGAGCCTGTGGTTAATTCTTCTTCCTGAGGGGAAAATAGAGTGACCTGTGCCTGTCCCAACACCAAGAGCTAATCTCTCATTGGTTCCCCATCTTCCCGTTCATTCTCAGGACAAATTGAAACCTGTACGGAACAGGAGGTTAAACGTGCTGATGCTCCAAGTAGGGAGATTGCTACTAAAGTGGCTGGAATGGCGAACCCGAGCACAAGGAGATGAGAAATGAGGTGCATTTTAGAAACCTTTCCCCATCACACGGTGTACCATCTTCTTGGTTTCTCATGCATGTTTTCGATGTAGGAAGATGCCCTTGAACCTGGAGATTTGGGACCCATGCGATGGGTAGCACGCAGTTTACTTTAAAGGGTCTGCGTTTGCTCACCCAACCTCACCAAACCTCTCAGCCCCAAGAGTGTCCACCCTTATGTCTCATCCAGCTGTGGGTCTAGATATGGTCAATCCAGGTTGCATCACAGCCCCTGAACGAATTGTGTAAGAATTTCTCTCTCATTCACTGTCTTTGTTTCATGGGTTTTTAAAAGTAATTTATTTTTATAATGGGGTTTAGCTGCTTTTCACGGCTGTGTTTATTCCGCTTTACACCCACTTGACAAACTAACAGAGAGATATCAATACATAGGTTTTAAGATTTTTACTAGTCAGATATATTCTTGTGTGGTGAATCGGTCGTGTTGAGTCCAGTTCTCTGAGCAAGGAGTAGGTCTTGTCTATTACATATTGGGTTTATGGAACGGTATCTGAGCTAATTTGAAACTCTTGTTTTATGTATCACCCCACCTCACCTTTCCCGTTAAGCAGCCATAGTGTGTTTTCTGCATGTGGGACTCTGTTCTGTTTTGTAATTCAGTTCAAGTGTAAAGGTTTTTACATTCCCTCTATAAGTGACACCGTATGAGAAGTGTCCTTTTCTGTGTGACTTATTTCACTTAGAATCGTCATACCTAAATCCACTCGTCATGCTGCTACTAGCCTTATGACATTGATTTCATGGCTGAGTGATATTCCATTGTACATAAGGACCACAACTTTTTTATCCATTTTTCTCTTTCCTGGGATATTTATGGTGGAATAAAGTGGAGGTCATTGTCAACAGAGCAGCCCTAAACTTTGGGGTGCTTGTGTCTTGCTGATTTTCAATTTTCCCACTTTATAACCCCATGCGTGGAAGTGCCCTATGCTCTCTAAGCTGTGTTTTTTAGATGTTTCAGGACACACGGTACACTTCTCCAGAGTGGCTGTTGGCAATTTACATCCCGCCCATCAGTGTAGCAAGGCTCCCATTTCTCCATGGCCTGTCCTGCATTTCTGGTTTTGACACTTTTTTCAGCATGGCCCTTTTGACCGATGGGAAGCGAGACTTCTTTGTAGCGCTGATTTGCCTTTCCAGGTTGCTTGGTTGGCCAAAAAGGGCGTATGCGTTTTTTCCTGAATATATTCAGGAAAAAACCCATACGCCCTTTTTGGCCAAGGGCATCATTGTCAACGTTTTCCCGCTTTTCATGTGCTTTAAAGGAGATTCGAATCTACCTCCTGAAATCTGTTTCCTGCAATTCTGCCTTGATTTCAATTCCTCGTCTTTGCCTTCCCTCAATATATTTGTGGACGAGAGTTATCATTTATAACTCTGTAGGATTGTGAATTGCAGTGCCCTGAAGCTCCATTTTACAACTCGCTTTTTTGGGAGGTGGCCGCAAAAGCGCAGGATGGCTTCAGGCCCTGTTCTGGTTCCGGGGGGCAGGCTGAGCCTGTGGTTAATTCTTCTTCCTGATGGGAAAATAGAGTGACCTGTGCCTGTCCCAAAACCAAGAGATAATCTCTCATTGGTTCCCCGTCTTCCCGTTCATCCTCAGGACAAATTGCAACCTGTACGGAACAGGAGGTTAAGGGTGCTGATGCTCCAAGTAGGGAGATTGCTACTAAAGTGGCTGGAATGGCGAACCCGAGCACAAGGAGATGAGAAATGAGGTGCATTTTAGAAACCTTTCCCCATCACACGGTGTACCATCTTCTTGGTTTCTCATGCATGTTTTCGATGTAGGAAGATGCCCTTGAACCTGGAGATTTGGGACCCATGCGATGGGTAGCACGCAGTATTACTTTAAAGGGTCTGCGTTTGCTCACCCAACCTCACCAAACCTCTCAGCCCCAAGAGTGTCCACCCTTATGTCTCATCCAGCTGTGGGTCTAGATATGGTCAATCCAGGTTGCATCACAGCCCCTGAACGAATTGTGTAAGAATTTCTCTCTCTTTCACTGTCTTTGTTTCATGGGTTTTTAAAAGAAATTTATTTTTATAATGGGGTTTAGCTGCTTTTCACGGCTGTGTTTATGCCGCTTTACACCCACTTGACACACTAACAGAGAGATATCAATACATAGGTTTTAAGATTATTACTAGTCAGATATATTCTTGTGCAGTGAATCGGGCGTGTTGAGTCCAGTTCTCTGAGCAAGGAGTAGGTCTTGTCTATTACATATTGGGTTTATGGAACGGTATCTGAGCTAATTTGAAACTCTTGTTTTATGTATCACCCCACCTCACCTTTCCCGTTAAGCAGCCATAGTGTGTTTTCTGCATGTGTGACTCTGTTCTGTTTTGTAATTCAGTTCAAGTGTAACGGTTTTTACATTCCCTCTATAAGTGACACCTTATGAGAAGTGTCCTTTTCTGTGTGACTTATTTCACTTAGAATCATCATACCTAAATCCACTCATCATGCTGCTACTAGCCTTATGACATTGATTTCATGGCTGAGTGGTATTCCATTGTACATAAGGACCTCAAATTTTTTATCCATTTTTCGCTTTCCTGGGATATTTAAAGTGGAATGAAGTGGAGGTCCTTGTCAACAGAGCATCCCTAAACTTTGGGGTGCTTGTGTCTTGCTGATTTTTAATTTTCCCACTTTATACCCCCATGCGTGGAAGTGCCCTATGCTCTCTAAGCTGTGTTTTTTAGATGTTTCAGGACACACCGTACACTTCTCCAGAGTGGCTCTTGGCAATTTACATCCCGCCCATCAGTGTAGCAAGGCTCCCATTTCTCCATGGCCTGTCCTGCATTTCTGGTTTTGACACTTTTTTCAGCATGGCCCTTTTGACCGATGGGAAGCGAGACTTCTTTGTAGCGCTGATTTGCCTTTCCAGGTTGCTTGGTTGGCCAAAAAGGGCGTATGCGTTTTTTCCTGAATATATTCAGGAAAAAACGCATACGCCCTTTTTGGCCAAGGGCATCATTGTCAACGTTTTGGCGCTTTTCATGTGCTTTAAAGGCGATTCGAATCTACCTCCTGAAATCTGTTTCCTGCAATTCTGCCTTGATTTCAATTCCTCGTCTTTGCCTTCCCTCAATATATTTGTGGACGAGAGTTATCATTTATAACTCTGTAGGATTGTGAATTGCAGTGCCCTGAAGCTCCATTTTACAACTCGCTTTTTTGGGAGGTGGCCGCAAAAGCGCACGATGTCTTCAGGCCCTGTTCTGGTTAAGGGGGGCAGGCTGAGCCTGTGGTTAATTCTTCTTCCTGAGGGGAAAATAGAGTGACCTGTGCCTGTCCCAACACCAAGAGCTAATCTCTCATTGGTTCCCCATCTTCCCGTTCATTCTCAGGACAAATTGAAACCTGTACGGAACAGGAGGTTAAACGTGCTGATGCTCCAAGTAGGGAGATTGCTACTAAAGTGGCTGGAATGGCGAACCCGAGCACAAGGAGATGAGAAATGAGGTGCATTTTAGAAACCTTTCCCCATCACACGGTGTACCATCTTCTTGGTTTCTCATGCATGTTTTCGATGTAGGAAGATGCCCTTGAACCTGGAGATTTGGGACCCATGCGATGGGTAGCACGCAGTATTACTTTAAAGGGTCTGCGTTTGCTCACCCAACCTCACCAAACCTCTCAGCCCCAAGAGTGTCCACCCTTATGTCTCATCCAGCTGTGGGTCTAGATATGGTCAATCCAGGTTGCATCACAGCCCCTGAACGAATTGTGTAAGAATTTCTCTCTCTTTCACTGTCTTTGTTTCATGGGTTTTTAAAAGAAATTTATTTTTATAATGGGGTTTAGCTGCTTTTCACGGCTGTGTTTATGCCGCTTTACACCCACTTGACAAACTAACAGAGAGATATCAATACATAGGTTTTAAGATTTTTACTAGTCAGATATATTCTTGTGTGGTGAATCGGTCGTGTTGAGTCCAGTTCTCTGAGCAAGGAGTAGGTCTTGTCTATTACATATTGGGTTTATGGAACGGTATCTGAGCTAATTTGAAACTCTTGTTTTATGTATCACCCCACCTCACCTTTCCCGTTAAGCAGCCATAGTGTGTTTTCTGCATGTGTGACTCTGTTCTGTTTTGTAATTCAGTTCAAGTGTAAAGGTTTTTACATTCCCTCTATAAGTGACACCGTATGAGAAGTGTCCTTTTCTGTGTGACTTATTTCACTTAGAATCGTCATACCTAAATCCACTCGTCATGCTGCTACTAGCCTTATGACATTGATTTCATGGCTGAGTGATATTCCATTGTACATAAGGACCACAACTTTTTTATCCATTTTTCTCTTTCCTGGGATATTTATGGTGGAATAAAGTGGAGGTCATTGTCAACAGAGCAGCCCTAAACTTTGGGGTGCTTGTGTCTTGCTGATTTTCAATTTTCCCACTTTATAACCCCATGCGTGGAAGTGCCCTATGCTCTCTAAGCTGTGTTTTTTAGATGTTTCAGGACACACGGTACACTTCTCCAGAGTGGCTGTTGGCAATTTACATCCCGCCCATCAGTGTAGCAAGGCTCCCATTTCTCCATGGCCTGTCCTGCATTTCTGGTTTTGACACTTTTTTCAGCATGGCCCTTTTGACCGATGGGAAGCGAGACTTCTTTGTAGCGCTGATTTGCCTTTCCAGGTTGCTTGGTTGGCCAAAAAGGGCGTATGCGTTTTTTCCTGAATATATTCAGGAAAAAACCCATACGCCCTTTTTGGCCAAGGGCATCATTGTCAACGTTTTCCCGCTTTTCATGTGCTTTAAAGGAGATTCGAATCTACCTCCTGAAATCTGTTTCCTGCAATTCTGCCTTGATTTCAATTCCTCGTCTTTGCCTTCCCTCAATATATTTGTGGACGAGAGTTATCATTTATAACTCTGTAGGATTGTGAATTGCAATGCCCTGAGGCTCCATTTTACAACTCGCTTTTTTGGGAGGTGGCTGCAAAAGCGCAGGATGGCTTCAGGCCCTGTTCTGGTTCCGGGGGGCAGGCTGAGCCTGTGGTTAATTCTTCTTCCTGATGGGAAAATAGAGTGACCTGTGCCTGTCCCAACACCAAGAGCTAGTCTCTCATTGGTTCCCCTTCTTCCTGTTCATCCTCAGGACAAATTGCAACCTGTACAGAACAGGAGGTTAAAGATGCTGATGCTCCAAGTAGGGAGATTGCTAGTAAAGTGGCTGGAATTGCGAACCCGAGAACAAGGAGATGAGAAATGAGGTGCGTTTTAGAAACCTTTCCCCATCACACGGTGTACCATCTTCTGGGTTTCTCATGCATGTTTTCGATGTAGGAAGATGCCCTTGAACCTGGAGATTTGGGACCCATGCGATGGGTAGCACGCAGTATTACTTTAAAGGGTCTGCGTTTGCTCACCCAACCTCACCAAACCTCTCAGCCCCAAGAGTGTCCACCCTTATGTCTCAGCCAGCTGTGGGTCTAGATATGGTCAATCAAGGTTGCATCCCAGCCCCTGAACGAATTGTGTAAGAATTTCTCTCTCTTTCACTGTCTTTGTTTCATGGGTTTTTAAAAGAAATTTATTTTTATAATGGGGTTTAGCTGCTTTTCACGGCTGTGTTTATGCCGCTTTACACCCACTTGACACACTAACAGAGAGATATCAATATATAGGTTTTCAGATTATTACTAGTCAGATATATACTTATGCGGTGAATCGGGCGTGTTGAGTGCAGTTCTCTGAGCAAGGAGTAGGTCTTGTCTATTACATATTGGGTTTATGGAACGGTATCTGAGCTAATTTGAAACTCTTGCTTTATGTATCACCCCACCTCACCTTTCCCGTTAAGCAGCAATAGTGTGTTTTCTGCATGTGTGACTCTGTTCTGTTTTGTAATTCAGCTCAAGTGTAACGGTTTTTACATTCCCTCTATAAGTGACACCTTATGAGAAGTGTCCTTTTCTGTGTGACTTATTTCACTTAGAATCGTCATACCTAAATCCACTCATCATGCTGCTACTAGCCTTATGACATTGATTTCATGGCTGAGTGGTATTCCATTGTACATAAGGACCTCAAATTTTTTATCCATTTTTCGCTTTCCTGGGATATTTAAGGTGGAATGAAGTGGAGGTCCTTGTCAACAGAGCATCCCTAAACTTTGGGTTGCTTGTGTCTTGCTGATTTTTAATTTTCCCACTTTATACCCCCATGCGTGGAAGTGCCCTATGCTCTCTAAGCTGTGTTTTTTAGATGTTTCAGGACACACCGTACACTTCTCCAGAGTGGCTCTTGGCAATTTACATCCCGCCCATCAGTGTAGCAAGGCTCCCATTTCTCCATGGCCTGTTCTGCATTTCTGCTTTTGACACTTTTTTCAGCATGGCCCTTTTGACCGATGGGAAGCGAGACTTCTTTGTAGCGCTGATTTGCCTTTCCAGGTTGCTTGGTTGGCCAAAAAGGGCGTATGCGTTTTTTCCTGAATATATTCAGGAAAAAACGCATACGCCCTTTTTGGCCAAGGGCATCATTGTCAACGTTTCGGCGCTTTTCATGTGCTTTAAAGGCGATTCGAATCTACCTCCTGAAATCTGTTTCCTGCAATTCTGCCTTGATTTCAATTCCTCGTCTTTGCCTTCCCTCAATATATTTGTGGACGAGAGTTATCATTTATAACTCTGTAGGATTGTGAATTGCAGTGCCCTGAAGCTCCATTTTACAACTCGCTTTTTTGGGAGGTGGCCGCAAAAGCGCAGGATGTCTTCAGGCCCTGTTCTGGTTCCGGGGGGCAGGCTGAGCCTGTGGTTAATTCTTCTTCCTGAGGGGAAAATAGAGTGACCTGTGCCTGTCCCAACACCAAGAGCTAATCTCTCATTGGTTCCCCATCTTCCCGTTCATCCTTAGGACAAATTGCAACCTGTACGGAACAGGAGGTTAAACGTGCTGATGCTCCAAGTAGGGAGATTGCTACTAAAGTGGCTGGAATGGCGAACCCGAGCACAAGGAGATGAGAAATGAGGTGCATTTTAGAAACCTTTCCCCATCACACGGTGTACCATCTTCTTGGTTTCTCATGCATGTTTTCGATGTAGGAAGATGCCCTTGAACCTGGAGATTTGGGACCCATGCGATGGGTAGCACGCAGTATTACTTTAAAGGGTCTGCGTTTGCTCACCCAACCTCACCAAACCTCTCAGCCCCAAGAGTGTCCACCCTTATGTCTCATCCAGCTGTGGGTCTAGATATGGTCAATCCAGGTTGCATCACAGCCCCTGAACGAATTGTGTAAGAATTTCTCTCTCTTTCACTGTCTTTGTTTCATGGGTTTTTAAAAGAAATTTATTTTTATAATGGGGTTTAGCTGCTTTTCACGGCTGTGTTTATGCCGCTTTACACCCACTTGACACACTAACAGAGAGATATCAATACATAGGTTTTAAGATTATTACTAGTCAGATATATTCTTGTGCAGTGAATCGGGCGTGTTGAGTCCAGTTCTCTGAGCAAGGAGTAGGTCTTGTCTATTACATATTGGGTTTATGGAATGGTATCTGAGCTAATTTGAAACTCTTGTTTTATGTATCACCCCACCTCACCTTTCCCGTTAAGCAGCCATAGTGTGTTTTCTGCATGTGTGACTCTGTTCTGTTTTGTAATTCAGTTCAAGTGTAACGGTTTTTACATTCCCTCTATAAGTGACACCTTATGAGAAGTGTCCTTTTCTGTGTGACTTATTTCATTTAGAATCGTCGAACCTAAATCCACTCATCATGCTGCTACTAGCCTTATGACATTGATTTCATGGCTGAGTGATATTCCATTGTACATAAGGACCCCAACTTCTTTATCCATTTTTCTCTTTCCTGGGATATTTAAGGTGGAATGAAGTGGAGGTCCTAGGCAACAGAGCAGCCCTAAACTTTGGGGTGCTTGTGTCTTGCTGATTTTTCATATTCCCAATTTATACCCCCATGTGTGGAAGTGCCCTATGTTCTCTAAACTGTGGTTTTTAGATGTTTCAGGACACACCGTACACTTCTCCAGAGTGGCTGTTGGCAATTTACATCCCGCCCATCAGTGTAGCAAGGCTCCCATTTCTCCATGGCCTGTCCTGCATTTCTGGTTTTGACACTTTTTTCAGCATGGCCCTTTTGACTGATGGGAAGCGAGACTTCTTTGTAGCGCTGATTTGCCTTTCCAGGTTGCTTGGTTGGCCAAAAAGGGCGTATGCGTTTTTTCCTGAATATATTCAGGAAAAAACGCATACGCCCTTTTTGGCCAAGGGCATCATTGTCAACGTTTTGGCGCTTTTCATGTGCTTTAAAGGCGATTCGAATCTACCTCCTGAAATCTGTTTCCTGCAATTCTGCCTTGATTTCAATTCCTCGTCTTTGCCTTCCCTCAATATATTTGTGGACGAGAGTTATCATTTATAACTCTGTAGGATTGTGAATTGCAGTGCCCTGAAGCTCCATTTTACAACTCGCTTTTTTGGGAGGTGGCCGCAAAAGCGCAGGATGGCTTCAGGCCCTGTTCTGGTTCCGGGGGGCAGGCTGAGCCTGTGGTTAATTCTTCTTCCTGATGGGAAAATAGAGTGACCTGTGCCTGTCCCAACACCAAGAGCTAATCTCTCATTGGTTCCCCGTCTTCCCGTTCATCCTCAGGACAAATTGCAACCTGTACGGAACAGGAGGTTAAAGGTGCTGATGCTCCAAGTAGGGAGATTGCTACTAAAGTGGCTGGAATGGCGAACCCGAGCACAAGGAGATGAGAAATGAGGTGCATTTTAGAAACCTTTCCCCATCACACGGTGTACCATCTTCTTGGTTTCTCATGCATGTTTTCGATGTAGGAAGATGCCCTTGAACCTGGAGATTTGGGACCCATGCGATGGGTAGCACGCAGTATTACTTTAAAGGGTCTGCGTTTGCTCACCCAACCTCACCAAACCTCTCAGCCCCAAGAGTGTCCACCCTTATGTCTCATCCAGCTGTGGGTCTAGATATGGTCAATCCAGGTTGCATCACAGCCCCTGAACGAATTGTGTAAGAATTTCTCTCTCTTTCACTGTCTTTGTTTCATGGGTTTTTAAAAGAAATTTATTTTTATAATGGGGTTTAGCTGCTTTTCACGGCTGTGTTTATGCCGCTTTACACCCACTTGACACACTAACAGAGAGATATCAATACATAGGTTTTAAGATTATTACTAGTCAGATATATTCTTGTGCAGTGAATCGGGCGTGTTGAGTCCAGTTCTCTGAGCAAGGAGTAGGTCTTGTCTATTACATATTGGGTTTATGGAATGGTATCTGAGCTAATTTGAAACTCTTGTTTTATGTATCACCCCACCTCACCTTTCCCGTTAAGCAGCCATAGTGTGTTTTCTGCATGTGTGACTCTGTTCTGTTTTGTAATTCAGTTCAAGTGTAACGGTTTTTACATTCCCTCTATAAGTGACACCTTATGAGAAGTGTCCTTTTCTGTGTGACTTATTTCATTTAGAATCGTCGTACCTAAATCCACTCATCATGCTGCTACTAGCCTTATGACATTGATTTCATGGCTGAGTGATATTCCATTGTACATAAGGACCCCAACTTCTTTATCCATTTTTCTCTTTCCTCGGATATTTAAGGTGGAATGAAGTGGAGGTCCTAGGCAACAGAGCAGCCCTAAACTTTGGGGTACTTGTGTCTTGCTGATTTTTCATATTCCCAATTTATACCCCCATGTGTGGAAGTGCCCTATGCTCTCTAAACTGTGGTTTTTAGATGTTTCAGGACACACCGTACACTTCTCCAGAGTGGCTGTTGGCAATTTACATCCCGCCCATCAGTGTAGCAAGGCTCCCATTTCTCCATGGCCTGTCCTGCATTTCTGGTTTTGACACTTTTTTCAGCATGGCCCTTTTGACTGATGGGAAGCGAGACTTCTTTGTAGCGCTGATTTGCCTTTCCAGGTTGCTTGGTTGGCCAAAAAGGGCGTATGCGTTTTTTCCTGAATATATTCAGGAAAAAACGCATACGCCCTTTTTGGCCAAGGGCATCATTGTCAACGTTTTGGCGCTTTTCATGTGCTTTAAAGGCGATTCGAATCTACCTCCTGAAATCTGTTTCCTGCAATTCTGCCTTGATTTCAATTCCTCGTCTTTGCCTTCCCTCAATATATTTGTGGACGAGAGTTATCATTTATAACTCTGTAGGATTGTGAATTGCAGTGCCCTGAAGCTCCATTTTACAACTCGCTTTTTTGGGAGGTGGCCGCAAAAGCGCAGGATGGCTTCAGGCCCTGTTCTGGTTCCGGGGGGCAGGCTGAGCCTGTGGTTAATTCTTCTTCCTGATGGGAAAATAGAGTGACCTGTGCCTGTCCCAACACCAAGAGATAATCTCTCATTGGTTCCCCGTCTTCCCGTTCATCCTCAGGACAAATTGCAACCTGTACGGAACAGGAGGTTAAGGGTGCTGATGCTCCAAGTAGGGAGATTGCTACTAAAGTGGCTGGAATGGCGAACCCGAGCACAAGGAGATGAGAAATGAGGTGCATTTTAGAAACCTTTCCCCATCACACGGTGTACCATCTTCTTGGTTTCTCATGCATGTTTTCGATGTAGGAAGATGCCCTTGAACCTGGAGATTTGGGACCCATGCGATGGGTAGCACGCAGTATTACTTTAAAGGGTCTGCGTTTGCTCACCCAACCTCACCAAACCTCTCAGCCCCAAGAGTGTCCACCCTTATGTCTCATCCAGCTGTGGGTCTAGATATGGTCAATCCAGGTTGCATCACAGCCCCTGAACGAATTGTGTAAGAATTTCTCTCTCTTTCACTGTCTTTGTTTCATGGGTTTTTAAAAGAAATTTATTTTTATAATGGGGTTTAGCTGCTTTTCACGGCTGTGTTTATGCCGCTTTACACCCACTTGACACACTAACAGAGAGATATCAATACATAGGTTTTAAGATTATTACTAGTCAGATATATTCTTGTGCAGTGAATCGGGCGTGTTGAGTCCAGTTCTCTGAGCAAGGAGTAGGTCTTGTCTATTACATATTGGGTTTATGGAACGGTATCTGAGCTAATTTGAAACTCTTGCTTTATGTATCACCCCACCTCACCTTTCCCGTTAAGCAGCAATAGTGTGTTTTCTGCATGTGTGACTCTGTTCTGTTTTGTAATTCAGCTCAAGTGTAACGGTTTTTACATTCCCTCTATAAGTGACACCTTATGAGAAGTGTCCTTTTCTGTGTGACTTATTTCACTTAGAATCGTCATACCTAAATCCACTCATCATGCTGCTACTAGCCTTATGACATTGATTTCATGGCTGAGTGGTATTCCATTGTACATAAGGACCTCAAATTTTTTATCCATTTTTCGCTTTCCTGGGATATTTAAGGTGGAATGAAGTGGAGGTCCTTGTCAACAGAGCATCCCTAAACTTTGGGGTGCTTGTGTCTTGCTGATTTTTAATTTTCCCACTTTATACCCCCATGCGTGGAAGTGCCCTATGCTCTCTAAGCTGTGTTTTTTAGATGTTTCAGGAAACACCGTACACTTCTCCAGAGTGGCTCTTGGCAATTTACATCCCGCCCATCAGTGTAGCAAGGCTCCCATTTCTCCATGGCCTGTTCTGCATTTCTGCTTTTGACACTTTTTTCAGCATGGCCCTTTTGACCGATGGGAAGCGAGACTTCTTTGTAGCGCTGATTTGCCTTTCCAGGTTGCTTGGTTGGCCAAAAAGGGCGTATGCGTTTTTTCCTGAATATATTCAGGAAAAAACGCATACGCCCTTTTTGGCCAAGGGCATCATTGTCAACGTTTTGGCGCTTTTCATGTGCTTTAAAGGCGATTCGAATCTACCTCCTGAAATCTGTTTCCTGCAATTCTGCCTTGATTTCAATTCCTCGTCTTTGCCTTCCCTCAATATATTTGTGGACGAGAGTTATCATTTATAACTCTGTAGGATTGTGAATTGCAGTGCCCTGAAGCTCCATTTTACAACTCGCTTTTTTGGGAGGTGGCCGCAAAAGCGCAGGATGTCTTCAGGCCCTGTTCTGGTTCCGGGGGGCAGGCTGAGCCTGTGGTTAATTCTTCTTCCTGAGGGGAAAATAGAGTGACCTGTGCCTGTCCCAACACCAAGAGCTAATCTCTCATTGGTTCCCCATCTTCCCGTTCATCCTTAGGACAAATTGCAACCTGTACGGAACAGGAGGTTAAACGTGCTGATGCTCCAAGTAGGGAGATTGCTACTAAAGTGGCTGGAATGGCGAACCCGAGCACAAGGAGATGAGAAATGAGGTGCATTTTAGAAACCTTTCCCCATCACACGGTGTACCATCTTCTTGGTTTCTCATGCATGTTTTCGATGTAGGAAGATGCCCTTGAACCTGGAGATTTGGGACCCATGCGATGGGTAGCACGCAGTATTACTTTAAAGGGTCTGCGTTTGCTCACCCAACCTCACCAAACCTCTCAGCCCCAAGAGTGTCCACCCTTATGTCTCATCCAGCTGTGGGTCTAGATATGGTCAATCCAGGTTGCATCACAGCCCCTGAACGAATTGTGTAAGAATTTCTCTCTCTTTCACTGTCTTTGTTTCATGGGTTTTTAAAAGAAATTTATTTTTATAATGGGGTTTAGCTGCTTTTCACGGCTGTGTTTATGCCGCTTTACACCCACTTGACACACTAACAGAGAGATATCAATACATAGGTTTTAAGATTATTACTAGTCAGATATATTCTTGTGCAGTGAATCGGGCGTGTTGAGTCCAGTTCTCTGAGCAAGGAGTAGGTCTTGTCTATTACATATTGGGTTTATGGAATGGTATCTGAGCTAATTTGAAACTCTTGTTTTATGTATCACCCCACCTCACCTTTCCCGTTAAGCAGCCATAGTGTGTTTTCTGCATGTGTGACTCTGTTCTGTTTTGTAATTCAGTTCAAGTGTAACGGTTTTTACATTCCCTCTATAAGTGACACCTTATGAGAAGTGTCCTTTTCTGTGTGACTTATTTCATTTAGAATCGTCGAACCTAAATCCACTCATCATGCTGCTACTAGCCTTATGACATTGATTTCATGGCTGAGTGATATTCCATTGTACATAAGGACCCCAACTTCTTTATCCATTTTTCTCTTTCCTGGGATATTTAAGGTGGAATGAAGTGGAGGTCCTAGGCAACAGAGCAGCCCTAAACTTTGGGGTGCTTGTGTCTTGCTGATTTTTCATATTCCCAATTTATACCCCCATGTGTGGAAGTGCCCTATGTTCTCTAAACTGTGGTTTTTAGATGTTTCAGGACACACCGTACACTTCTCCAGAGTGGCTGTTGGCAATTTACATCCCGCCCATCAGTGTAGCAAGGCTCCCATTTCTCCATGGCCTGTCCTGCATTTCTGGTTTTGACACTTTTTTCAGCATGGCCCTTTTGACTGATGGGAAGCGAGACTTCTTTGTAGCGCTGATTTGCCTTTCCAGGTTGCTTGGTTGGCCAAAAAGGGCGTATGCGTTTTTTCCTGAATATATTCAGGAAAAAACGCATACGCCCTTTTTGGCCAAGGGCATCATTGTCAACGTTTTGGCGCTTTTCATGTGCTTTAAAGGCGATTCGAATCTACCTCCTGAAATCTGTTTCCTGCAATTCTGCCTTGATTTCAATTCCTCGTCTTTGCCTTCCCTCAATATATTTGTGGACGAGAGTTATCATTTATAACTCTGTAGGATTGTGAATTGCAGTGCCCTGAAGCTCCATTTTACAACTCGCTTTTTTGGGAGGTGGCCGCAAAAGCGCAGGATGGCTTCAGGCCCTGTTCTGGTTCCGGGGGGCAGGCTGAGCCTGTGGTTAATTCTTCTTCCTGATGGGAAAATAGAGTGACCTGTGCCTGTCCCAACACCAAGAGATAATCTCTCATTGGTTCCCCGTCTTCCCGTTCATCCTCAGGACAAATTGCAACCTGTACGGAACAGGAGGTTAAGGGTGCTGATGCTCCAAGTAGGGAGATTGCTACTAAAGTGGCTGGAATGGCGAACCCGAGCACAAGGAGATGAGAAATGAGGTGCATTTTAGAAACCTTTCCCCATCACACGGTGTACCATCTTCTTGGTTTCTCATGCATGTTTTCGATGTAGGAAGATGCCCTTGAACCTGGAGATTTGGGACCCATGCGATGGGTAGCACGCAGTATTACTTTAAAGGGTCTGCGTTTGCTCACCCAACCTCACCAAACCTCTCAGCCCCAAGAGTGTCCACCCTTATGTCTCATCCAGCTGTGGGTCTAGATATGGTCAATCCAGGTTGCATCACAGCCCCTGAACGAATTGTGTAAGAATTTCTCTCTCTTTCACTGTCTTTGTTTCATGGGTTTTTAAAAGAAATTTATTTTTATAATGGGGTTTAGCTGCTTTTCACGGCTGTGTTTATGCCGCTTTACACCCACTTGACACACTAACAGAGAGATATCAATACATAGGTTTTAAGATTATTACTAGTCAGATATATTCTTGTGCAGTGAATCGGGCGTGTTGAGTCCAGTTCTCTGAGCAAGGAGTAGGTCTTGTCTATTACATATTGGGTTTATGGAACGGTATCTGAGCTAATTTGAAACTCTTGTTTTATGTATCACCCCACCTCACCTTTCCCGTTAAGCAGCCATAGTGTGTTTTCTGCATGTGTGACTCTGTTCTGTTTTGTAATTCAGTTCAAGTGTAACGGTTTTTACATTCCCTCTATAAGTGACACCTTATGAGAAGTGTCCCTTTCTGTGTGACTTATTTCACTTAGAATCATCATACCTAAATCCACTCATCATGCTGCTACTAGCCTTATGACATTGATTTCATGGCTGAGTGGTATTCCATTGTACATAAGGACCTCAAATTTTTTATCCATTTTTCGCTTTCCTGGGATATTTAAAGTGGAATGAAGTGGAGGTCCTTGTCAACAGAGCATCCCTAAACTTTGGGGTGCTTGTGTCTTGCTGATTTTTAATTTTCCCACTTTATACCCCCATGCGTGGAAGTGCCCTATGCTCTCTAAGCTGTGTTTTTTAGATGTTTCAGGACACACCGTACACTTCTCCAGAGTGGCTCTTGGCAATTTACATCCCGCCCATCAGTGTAGCAAGGCTCCCATTTCTCCATGGCCTGTCCTGCATTTCTGGTTTTGACACTTTTTTCAGCATGGCCCTTTTGACCGATGGGAAGCGAGACTTCTTTGTAGCGCTGATTTGCCTTTCCAGGTTGCTTGGTTGGCCAAAAAGGGCGTATGCGTTTTTTCCTGAATATATTCAGGAAAAAACGCATACGCCCTTTTTGGCCAAGGGCATCATTGTCAACGTTTTGGCGCTTTTCATGTGCTTTAAAGGCGATTCGAATCTACCTCCTGAAATCTGTTTCCTGCAATTCTGCCTTGATTTCAATTCCTCGTCTTTGCCTTCCCTCAATATATTTGTGGACGAGAGTTATCATTTATAACTCTGTAGGATTGTGAATTGCAGTGCCCTGAAGCTCCATTTTACAACTCGCTTTTTTGGGAGGTGGCCGCAAAAGCGCACGATGTCTTCAGGCCCTGTTCTGGTTAAGGGGGGCAGGCTGAGCCTGTGGTTAATTCTTCTTCCTGAGGGGAAAATAGAGTGACCTGTGCCTGTCCCAACACCAAGAGCTAATCTCTCATTGGTTCCCCATCTTCCCGTTCATTCTCAGGACAAATTGAAACCTGTACGGAACAGGAGGTTAAACGTGCTGATGCTCCAAGTAGGGAGATTGCTACTAAAGTGGCTGGAATGGCGAACCCGAGCACAAGGAGATGAGAAATGAGGTGCATTTTAGAAACCTTTCCCCATCACACGGTGTACCATCTTCTTGGTTTCTCATGCATGTTTTCGATGTAGGAAGATGCCCTTGAACCTGGAGATTTGGGACCCATGCGATGGGTAGCACGCAGTTTACTTTAAAGGGTCTGCGTTTGCTCACCCAACCTCACCAAACCTCTCAGCCCCAAGAGTGTCCACCCTTATGTCTCATCCAGCTGTGGGTCTAGATATGGTCAATCCAGGTTGCATCACAGCCCCTGAACGAATTGTGTAAGAATTTCTCTCTCATTCACTGTCTTTGTTTCATGGGTTTTTAAAAGTAATTTATTTTTATAATGGGGTTTAGCTGCTTTTCACGGCTGTGTTTATTCCGCTTTACACCCACTTGACAAACTAACAGAGAGATATCAATACATAGGTTTTAAGATTTTTACTAGTCAGATATATTCTTGTGTGGTGAATCGGTCGTGTTGAGTCCAGTTCTCTGAGCAAGGAGTAGGTCTTGTCTATTACATATTGGGTTTATGGAACGGTATCTGAGCTAATTTGAAACTCTTGTTTTATGTATCACCCCACCTCACCTTTCCCGTTAAGCAGCCATAGTGTGTTTTCTGCATGTGTGACTCTGTTCTGTTTTGTAATTCAGTTCAAGTGTAAAGGTTTTTACATTCCCTCTATAAGTGACACCGTATGAGAAGTGTCCTTTTCTGTGTGACTTATTTCACTTAGAATCGTCATACCTAAATCCACTCGTCATGCTGCTACTAGCCTTATGACATTGATTTCATGGCTGAGTGATATTCCATTGTACATAAGGACCACAACTTTTTTATCCATTTTTCTCTTTCCTGGGATATTTATGGTGGAATAAAGTGGAGGTCATTGTCAACAGAGCAGCCCTAAACTTTGGGGTGCTTGTGTCTTGCTGATTTTCAATTTTCCCACTTTATAACCCCATGCGTGGAAGTGCCCTATGCTCTCTAAGCTGTGTTTTTTAGATGTTTCAGGACACACGGTACACTTCTCCAGAGTGGCTGTTGGCAATTTACATCCCGCCCATCAGTGTAGCAAGGCTCCCATTTCTCCATGGCCTGTCCTGCATTTCTGGTTTTGACACTTTTTTCAGCATGGCCCTTTTGACCGATGGGAAGCGAGACTTCTTTGTAGCGCTGATTTGCCTTTCCAGGTTGCTTGGTTGGCCAAAAAGGGCGTATGCGTTTTTTCCTGAATATATTCAGGAAAAAACCCATACGCCCTTTTTGGCCAAGGGCATCATTGTCAACGTTTTCCCGCTTTTCATGTGCTTTAAAGGAGATTCGAATCTACCTCCTGAAATCTGTTTCCTGCAATTCTGCCTTGATTTCAATTCCTCGTCTTTGCCTTCCCTCAATATATTTGTGGACGAGAGTTATCATTTATAACTCTGTAGGATTGTGAATTGCAGTGCCCTGAAGCTCCATTTTACAACTCGCTTTTTTGGGAGGTGGCCGCAAAAGCGCAGGATGGCTTCAGGCCCTGTTCTGGTTCCGGGGGGCAGGCTGAGCCTGTGGTTAATTCTTCTTCCTGATGGGAAAATAGAGTGACCTGTGCCTGTCCCAAAACCAAGAGATAATCTCTCATTGGTTCCCCGTCTTCCCGTTCATCCTCAGGACAAATTGCAACCTGTACGGAACAGGAGGTTAAGGGTGCTGATGCTCCAAGTAGGGAGATTGCTACTAAAGTGGCTGGAATGGCGAACCCGAGCACAAGGAGATGAGAAATGAGGTGCATTTTAGAAACCTTTCCCCATCACACGGTGTACCATCTTCTTGGTTTCTCATGCATGTTTTCGATGTAGGAAGATGCCCTTGAACCTGGAGATTTGGGACCCATGCGATGGGTAGCACGCAGTATTACTTTAAAGGGTCTGCGTTTGCTCACCCAACCTCACCAAACCTCTCAGCCCCAAGAGTGTCCACCCTTATGTCTCATCCAGCTGTGGGTCTAGATATGGTCAATCCAGGTTGCATCACAGCCCCTGAACGAATTGTGTAAGAATTTCTCTCTCTTTCACTGTCTTTGTTTCATGGGTTTTTAAAAGAAATTTATTTTTATAATGGGGTTTAGCTGCTTTTCACGGCTGTGTTTATGCCGCTTTACACCCACTTGACACACTAACAGAGAGATATCAATACATAGGTTTTAAGATTATTACTAGTCAGATATATTCTTGTGCAGTGAATCGGGCGTGTTGAGTCCAGTTCTCTGAGCAAGGAGTAGGTCTTGTCTATTACATATTGGGTTTATGGAACGGTATCTGAGCTAATTTGAAACTCTTGTTTTATGTATCACCCCACCTCACCTTTCCCGTTAAGCAGCCATAGTGTGTTTTCTGCATGTGTGACTCTGTTCTGTTTTGTAATTCAGTTCAAGTGTAACGGTTTTTACATTCCCTCTATAAGTGACACCTTATGAGAAGTGTCCTTTTCTGTGTGACTTATTTCACTTAGAATCATCATACCTAAATCCACTCATCATGCTGCTACTAGCCTTATGACATTGATTTCATGGCTGAGTGGTATTCCATTGTACATAAGGACCTCAAATTTTTTATCCATTTTTCGCTTTCCTGGGATATTTAAAGTGGAATGAAGTGGAGGTCCTTGTCAACAGAGCATCCCTAAACTTTGGGGTGCTTGTGTCTTGCTGATTTTTAATTTTCCCACTTTATACCCCCATGCGTGGAAGTGCCCTATGCTCTCTAAGCTGTGTTTTTTAGATGTTTCAGGACACACCGTACACTTCTCCAGAGTGGCTCTTGGCAATTTACATCCCGCCCATCAGTGTAGCAAGGCTCCCATTTCTCCATGGCCTGTCCTGCATTTCTGGTTTTGACACTTTTTTCAGCATGGCCCTTTTGACCGATGGGAAGCGAGACTTCTTTGTAGCGCTGATTTGCCTTTCCAGGTTGCTTGGTTGGCCAAAAAGGGCGTATGCGTTTTTTCCTGAATATATTCAGGAAAAAACGCATACGCCCTTTTTGGCCAAGGGCATCATTGTCAACGTTTTGGCGCTTTTCATGTGCTTTAAAGGCGATTCGAATCTACCTCCTGAAATCTGTTTCCTGCAATTCTGCCTTGATTTCAATTCCTCGTCTTTGCCTTCCCTCAATATATTTGTGGACGAGAGTTATCATTTATAACTCTGTAGGATTGTGAATTGCAGTGCCCTGAAGCTCCATTTTACAACTCGCTTTTTTGGGAGGTGGCCGCAAAAGCGCACGATGTCTTCAGGCCCTGTTCTGGTTAAGGGGGGCAGGCTGAGCCTGTGGTTAATTCTTCTTCCTGAGGGGAAAATAGAGTGACCTGTGCCTGTCCCAACACCAAGAGCTAATCTCTCATTGGTTCCCCATCTTCCCGTTCATTCTCAGGACAAATTGAAACCTGTACGGAACAGGAGGTTAAACGTGCTGATGCTCCAAGTAGGGAGATTGCTACTAAAGTGGCTGGAATGGCGAACCCGAGCACAAGGAGATGAGAAATGAGGTGCATTTTAGAAACCTTTCCCCATCACACGGTGTACCATCTTCTTGGTTTCTCATGCATGTTTTCGATGTAGGAAGATGCCCTTGAACCTGGAGATTTGGGACCCATGCGATGGGTAGCACGCAGTATTACTTTAAAGGGTCTGCGTTTGCTCACCCAACCTCACCAAACCTCTCAGCCCCAAGAGTGTCCACCCTTATGTCTCATCCAGCTGTGGGTCTAGATATGGTCAATCCAGGTTGCATCACAGCCCCTGAACGAATTGTGTAAGAATTTCTCTCTCATTCACTGTCTTTGTTTCATGGGTTTTTAAAAGTAATTTATTTTTATAATGGGGTTTAGCTGCTTTTCACGGCTGTGTTTATTCCGCTTTACACCCACTTGACAAACTAACAGAGAGATATCAATACATAGGTTTTAAGATTTTTACTAGTCAGATATATTCTTGTGTGGTGAATCGGTCGTGTTGAGTACAGTTCTCTGAGCAAGGAGTAGGTCTTGTCTATTACATATTGGGTTTATGGAACGGTATCTGAGCTAATTTGAAACTCTTGTTTTATGTATCACCCCACCTCACCTTTCCCGTTAAGCAGCCATAGTGTGTTTTCTGCATGTGTGACTCTGTTCTGTTTTGTAATTCAGTTCAAGTGTAAAGGTTTTTACATTCCCTCTATAAGTGACACCTTATGAGAAGTGTCCTTTTCTGTGTGACTTATTTCACTTAGAATCGTCATACCTAAATCCACTCATCATGCTGCTACTAGCCTTATGACATTGATTTCATGGCTGAGTGGTATTCCATTGTACATAAGGACCTCAAATTTTTTATCCATTTTTCGCTTTCCTGGGATATTTAAGGTGGAATGAAGTGGAGGTCCTTGTCAACAGAGCATCCCTAAGCTTTGGGGTGCTTGTGTCTTGCTGATTTTTAATTTTCCCACTTTATACCCCCATGCGTGGAAGTGCCCTATGCTCTCTAAGCTGTGTTTTTTAGATGTTTCAGGAAACACCGTACACTTCTCCAGAGTGGCTCTTGGCAATTTACATCCCGCCCATCAGTGTAGCAAGGCTCCCATTTCTCCATGGCCTGTTCTGCATTTCTGCTTTTGACACTTTTTTCAGCATGGCCCTTTTGACCGATGGGAAGCGAGACTTCTTTGTAGCGCTGATTTGCCTTTCCAGGTTGCTTGGTTGGCCAAAAAGGGCGTATGCGTTTTTTCCTGAATATATTCAGGAAAAAACGCATACGCCCTTTTTGGCCAAGGGCATCATTGTCAACGTTTTGGCGCTTTTCATGTGCTTTAAAGGCGATTCGAATCTACCTCCTGAAATCTGTTTCCTGCAATTCTGCCTTGATTTCAATTCCTCGTCTTTGCCTTCCCTCAATATATTTGTGGACGAGAGTTATCATTTATAACTCTGTAGGATTGTGAATTGCAGTGCCCTGAAGCTCCATTTTACAACTCGCTTTTTTGGGAGGTGGCCGCAAAAGCGCAGGATGTCTTCAGGCCCTGTTCTGGTTCCGGGGGGCAGGCTGAGCCTGTGGTTAATTCTTCTTCCTGAGGGGAAAATAGAGTGACCTGTGCCTGTCCCAACACCAAGAGCTAATCTCTCATTGGTTCCCCATCTTCCCGTTCATCCTTAGGACAAATTGCAACCTGTACGGAACAGGAGGTTAAACGTGCTGATGCTCCAAGTAGGGAGATTGCTACTAAAGTGGCTGGAATGGCGAACCCGAGCACAAGGAGATGAGAAATGAGGTGCATTTTAGAAACCTTTCCCCATCACACGGTGTACCATCTTCTTGGTTTCTCATGCATGTTTTCGATGTAGGAAGATGCCCTTGAACCTGGAGATTTGGGACCCATGCGATGGGTAGCACGCAGTATTACTTTAAAGGGTCTGCGTTTGCTCACCCAACCTCACCAAACCTCTCAGCCCCAAGAGTGTCCACCCTTATGTCTCATCCAGCTGTGGGTCTAGATATGGTCAATCCAGGTTGCATCACAGCCCCTGAACGAATTGTGTAAGAATTTCTCTCTCTTTCACTGTCTTTGTTTCATGGGTTTTTAAAAGAAATTTATTTTTATAATGGGGTTTAGCTGCTTTTCACGGCTGTGTTTATGCCGCTTTACACCCACTTGACACACTAACAGAGAGATATCAATACATAGGTTTTAAGATTATTACTAGTCAGATATATTCTTGTGCAGTGAATCGGGCGTGTTGAGTCCAGTTCTCTGAGCAAGGAGTAGGTCTTGTCTATTACATATTGGGTTTATGGAATGGTATCTGAGCTAATTTGAAACTCTTGTTTTATGTATCACCCCACCTCACCTTTCCCGTTAAGCAGCCATAGTGTGTTTTCTGCATGTGTGACTCTGTTCTGTTTTGTAATTCAGTTCAAGTGTAACGGTTTTTACATTCCCTCTATAAGTGACACCTTATGAGAAGTGTCCTTTTCTGTGTGACTTATTTCATTTAGAATCGTCGAACCTAAATCCACTCATCATGCTGCTACTAGCCTTATGACATTGATTTCATGGCTGAGTGATATTCCATTGTACATAAGGACCCCAACTTCTTTATCCATTTTTCTCTTTCCTGGGATATTTAAGGTGGAATGAAGTGGAGGTCCTAGGCAACAGAGCAGCCCTAAACTTTGGGGTGCTTGTGTCTTGCTGATTTTTCATATTCCCAATTTATACCCCCATGTGTGGAAGTGCCCTATGTTCTCTAAACTGTGGTTTTTAGATGTTTCAGGACACACCGTACACTTCTCCAGAGTGGCTGTTGGCAATTTACATCCCGCCCATCAGTGTAGCAAGGCTCCCATTTCTCCATGGCCTGTCCTGCATTTCTGGTTTTGACACTTTTTTCAGCATGGCCCTTTTGACTGATGGGAAGCGAGACTTCTTTGTAGCGCTGATTTGCCTTTCCAGGTTGCTTGGTTGGCCAAAAAGGGCGTATGCGTTTTTTCCTGAATATATTCAGGAAAAAACGCATACGCCCTTTTTGGCCAAGGGCATCATTGTCAACGTTTTGGCGCTTTTCATGTGCTTTAAAGGCGATTCGAATCTACCTCCTGAAATCTGTTTCCTGCAATTCTGCCTTGATTTCAATTCCTCGTCTTTGCCTTCCCTCAATATATTTGTGGACGAGAGTTATCATTTATAACTCTGTAGGATTGTGAATTGCAGTGCCCTGAAGCTCCATTTTACAACTCGCTTTTTTGGGAGGTGGCCGCAAAAGCGCAGGATGGCTTCAGGCCCTGTTCTGGTTCCGGGGGGCAGGCTGAGCCTGTGGTTAATTCTTCTTCCTGATGGGAAAATAGAGTGACCTGTGCCTGTCCCAACACCAAGAGATAATCTCTCATTGGTTCCCCGTCTTCCCGTTCATCCTCAGGACAAATTGCAACCTGTACGGAACAGGAGGTTAAGGGTGCTGATGCTCCAAGTAGGGAGATTGCTACTAAAGTGGCTGGAATGGCGAACCCGAGCACAAGGAGATGAGAAATGAGGTGCATTTTAGAAACCTTTCCCCATCACACGGTGTACCATCTTCTTGGTTTTTCATGCATGTTTTCGATGTAGGAAGATGCCCTTGAACCTGGAGATTTGGGACCCATGCGATGGGTAGCACGCAGTATTACTTTAAAGGGTCTGCGTTTGCTCACCCAACCTCACCAAACCTCTCAGCCCCAAGAGTGTCCACCCTTATGTCTCATCCAGCTGTGGGTCTAGATATGGTCAATCCAGGTTGCATCACAGCCCCTGAACGAATTGTGTAAGAATTTCTCTCTCTTTCACTGTCTTTGTTTCATGGGTTTTTAAAAGAAATTTATTTTTATAATGGGGTTTAGCTGCTTTTCACGGCTGTGTTTATGCCGCTTTACACCCACTTGACACACTAACAGAGAGATATCAATACATAGGTTTTAAGATTATTACTAGTCAGATATATTCTTGTGCAGTGAATCGGGCGTGTTGAGTCCAGTTCTCTGAGCAAGGAGTAGGTCTTGTCTATTACATATTGGGTTTATGGAACGGTATCTGAGCTAATTTGAAACTCTTGTTTTATGTATCACCCCACCTCACCTTTCCCGTTAAGCAGCCATAGTGTGTTTTCTGCATGTGTGACTCTGTTCTGTTTTGTAATTCAGTTCAAGTGTAACGGTTTTTACATTCCCTCTATAAGTGACACCTTATGAGAAGTGTCCTTTTCTGTGTGACTTATTTCACTTAGAATCATCATACCTAAATCCACTCATCATGCTGCTACTAGCCTTATGACATTGATTTCATGGCTGAGTGGTATTCCATTGTACATAAGGACCTCAAATTTTTTATCCATTTTTCGCTTTCCTGGGATATTTAAGGTGGAATGAAGTGGAGGTCCTTGTCAACAGAGCATCCCTAAACTTTGGGGTGCTTGTGTCTTGCTGATTTTTAATTTTCCCACTTTATCCCCCCATGCGTGGAAGTGCCCTATGCTCTCTAAGCTGTGTTTTTTAGATGTTTCAGGACACACCGTACACTTCTCCAGAGTGGCTCTTGGCAATTTACATCCCGCCCATCAGTGTAGCAAGGCTCCCATTTCTCCATGGCCTGTCCTGCATTTCTGGTTTTGACACTTTTTTCAGCATGGCCCTTTTGACCGATGGGAAGCGAGACTTCTTTGTAGCGCTGATTTGCCTTTCCAGGTTGCTTGGTTGGCCAAAAAGGGCGTATGCGTTTTTTCCTGAATATATTCAGGAAAAAACGCATACGCCCTTTTTGGCCAAGGGCATCATTGTCAACGTTTTGGCGCTTTTCATGTGCTTTAAAGGCGATTCGAATCTACCTCCTGAAATCTGTTTCCTGCAATTCTGCCTTGATTTCAATTCCTCGTCTTTGCCTTCCCTCAATATATTTGTGGACGAGAGTTATCATTTATAACTCTGTAGGATTGTGAATTGCAGTGCCCTGAAGCTCCATTTTACAACTCGCTTTTTTGGGAGGTGGCCGCAAAAGCGCACGATGTCTTCAGGCCCTGTTCTGGTTCCGGGGGGCAGGCTGAGCCTGTGGTTAATTCTTCTTCCTGAGGGGAAAATAGAGTGACCTGTGCCTGTCCCAACACCAAGAGCTAATCTCTCATTGGTTCCCCATCTTCCCGTTCATCCTCAGGACAAATTGCAACCTGTACGGAACAGGAGGTTAAACGTGCTGATGCTCCAAGTAGGGAGATTGCTACTAAAGTGGCTGGAATGGCGAACCCGAGCACAAGGAGATGAGAAATGAGGTGCATTTTAGAAACCTTCCCCCATCACACGGTGTACCATCTTCTTGGTTTCTCATGCATGTTTTCGATGTAGGAAGATGCCCTTGAACCTGGAGATTTGGGACCCATGCGATGGGTAGCACGCAGTATTACTTTAAAGGGTCTGCGTTTGCTCACCCAACCTCACCAAACCTCTCAGCCCCAAGAGTGTCCACCCTTATGTCTCATCCAGCTGTGGGTCTAGATATGGTCAATCCAGGTTGCATCACAGCCCCTGAACGAATTGTGTAAGAATTTCTCTCTCTTTCACTGTCTTTGTTTCATGGGTTTTTAAAAGAAATTTATTTTTATAATGGGGTTTAGCTGCTTTTCACGGCTGTGTTTATGCCGCTTTACACCCACTTGACACACTAACAGAGAGATATCAATACATAGGTTTTAAGATTATTACTAGTCAGATATATTCTTGTGCAGTGAATCGGGCGTGTTGAGTCCAGTTCTCTGAGCAAGGAGTAGGTCTTGTCTATTACATATTGGGTTTATGGAACGGTATCTGAGCTAATTTGAAACTCTTGTTTTATGTATCACCCCACCTCACCTTTCCCGTTAAGCAGCCATAGTGTGTTTTCTGCATGTGTGACTCTGTTCTGTTTTGTAATTCAGTTCAAGTGTAACGGTTTTTACATTCCCTCTATAAGTGACACCTTATGAGAAGTGTCCTTTTCTGTGTGACTTATTTCATTTAGAATCGTCGTACCTAAATCCACTCATCATGCTGCTACTAGCCTTATGACATTGATTTCATGGCTGAGTGATATTCCATTGTACATAAGGACCCCAACTTCTTTATCCATTTTTCTCTTTCCTGGGATATTTAAGGTGGAATGAAGTGGAGGTCCTAGGCAACAGAGCAGCCCTAAACTTTGGGGTGCTTGTGTCTTGCTGATTTTTCATTTTCCCAATTTATACCCCCATGTGTGGAACTGCCCTATGCTTTCTAAGCTGTGGTTTTTAGATGTTTCAGGACACACCGTACACTTCTCCAGAGTGGCTCTTGGCAATTTACATCCCGCCCATCAGTGTAGCAAGGCTCCCATTTCTCCATGGCCTGTCCTGCATTTCTGGTTTTGACACTTTTTTCAGCATGGCCCTTTTGACTGATGGGAAGCGAGACTTCTTTGTAGCGCTGATTTGCCTTTCCAGGTTGCTTGGTTGGCCAAAAAGGGCGTATGCGTTTTTTCCTGAATATATTCAGGAAAAAACGCATACGCCCTTTTTGGCCAAGGGCATCATTGTCAACGTTTTGGCGCTTTTCATGTGCTTTAAAGGCGATTCGAATCTACCTCCTGAAATCTGTTTCCTGCAATTCTGCCTTGATTTCAATTCCTCGTCTTTGCCTTCCCTCAATATATTTGTGGACGAGAGTTATCATTTATAACTCTGTAGGATTGTGAATTGCAGTGCCCTGAAGCTCCATTTTACAACTCGCTTTTTTGGGAGGTGGCCGCAAAAGCGCAGGATGGCTTCAGGCCCTGTTCTGGTTCCGGGGGGCAGGCTGAGCCTGTGGTTAATTCTTCTTCCTGATGGGAAAATAGAGTGACCTGTGCCTGTCCCAACACCAAGAGATAATCTCTCATTGGTTCCCCGTCTTCCCGTTCATCCTCAGGACAAATTGCAACCTGTACGGAACAGGAGGTTAAAGGTGCTGATGCTCCAAGTAGGGAGATTGCTACTAAAGTGGCTGGAATGGCGAACCCGAGCACAAGGAGATGAGAAATGAGGTGCATTTTAGAAACCTTTCCCCATCACACGGTGTACCATCTTCTTGGTTTCTCATGGATGTTTTCGATGTAGGAAGATGCCCTTGAACCTGGAGATTTGGGACCCATGCGATGGGTAGCACGCAGTATTACTTTAAAGGGTCTGCGTTTGCTCACCCAACCTCACCAAACCTCTCAGCCCCAAGAGTGTCCACCCTTATGTCTCATCCAGCTGTGGGTCTAGATATGGTCAATCCAGGTTGCATCACAGCCCCTGAACGAATTGTGTAAGAATTTCTCTCTCTTTCACTGTCTTTGTTTCATGGGTTTTTAAAAGAAATTTATTTTTATAATGGGGTTTAGCTGCTTTTCACGGCTGTGTTTATGCCGCTTTACACCCACTTGACACACTAACAGAGAGATATCAATACATAGGTTTTAAGATTATTACTAGTCAGATATATTCTTGTGCAGTGAATCGGGCGTGTTGAGTCCAGTTCTCTGAGCAAGGAGTAGGTCTTGTCTATTACATATTGGGTTTATGGAACGGTATCTGAGCTAATTTGAAACTCTTGTTTTATGTATCACCCCACCTCACCTTTCCCGTTAAGCAGCCATAGTGTGTTTTCTGCATGTGTGACTCTGTTCTGTTTTGTAATTCAGTTCAAGTGTAACGGTTTTTACATTCCCTCTATAAGTGACACCTTATGAGAAGTGTCCTTTTCTGTGTGACTTATTTCACTTAGAATCATCATACCTAAATCCACTCATCATGCTGCTACTAGCCTTATGACATTGATTTCATGGCTGAGTGGTATTCCATTGTACATAAGGACCTCAAATTTTTTATCCATTTTTCGCTTTCCTGGGATATTTAAGGTGGAATGAAGTGGAGGTCCTTGTCAACAGAGCATCCCTAAACTTTGGGGTGCTTGTGTCTTGCTGATTTTTAATTTTCCCACTTTATACCCCCATGCGTGGAAGTGCCCTATGCTCTCTAAGCTGTGTTTTTTAGATGTTTCAGGACACACCGTACACTTCTCCAGAGTGGCTGTTGGCAATTTACATCCCGCCCATCAGTGTAGCAAGGCTCCCATTTCTCCATGGCCTGTCCTGCATTTCTGGTTTTGACACTTTTTTCAGCATGGCCCTTTTGACCGATGGGAAGCGAGACTTCTTTGTAGCGCTGATTTGCCTTTCCAGGTTGCTTGGTTGGCCAAAAAGGGCGTATGCGTTTTTTCCTGAATATATTCAGGAAAAAACGCATACGCCCTTTTTGGCCAAGGGCATCATTGTCAACGTTTTGGCGCTTTTCATGTGCTTTAAAGGCGATTCGAATCTACCTCCTGAAATCTGTTTCCTGCAATTCTGCCTTGATTTCAATTCCTCGTCTTTGCCTTCCCTCAATATATTTGTGGACGAGAGTTATCATTTATAACTCTGTAGGATTGTGAATTGCAGTGCCCTGAAGCTCCATTTTACAACTCGCTTTTTTGGGAGGTGGCCGCAAAAGCGCAGGATGTCTTCAGGCCCTGTTCTGGTTCCGGGGGGCAGGCTGAGCCTGTGGTTAATTCTTCTTCCTGAGGGGAAAATAGAGTGACCTGTGCCTGTCCCAACACCAAGAGCTAATCTCTCATTGGTTCCCCATCTTCCCGTTCATCCTCAGGACAAATTGCAACCTGTACGGAACAGGAGGTTAAACGTGCTGATGCTCCAAGTAGGGAGATTGCTACTAAAGTGGCTGGAATGGCGAACCCGAGCACAAGGAGATGAGAAATGAGGTGCATTTTAGAAACCTTTCCCCATCACACGGTGTACCATCTTCTTGGTTTTTCATGCATGTTTTCGATGTAGGAAGATGCCCTTGAACCTGGAGATTTGGGACCCATGCGATGGGTAGCACGCAGTATTACTTTAAAGGGTCTGCGTTTGCTCACCCAACCTCACCAAACCTCTCAGCCCCAAGAGTGTCCACCCTTATGTCTCATCCAGCTGTGGGTCTAGATATGGTCAATCCAGGTTGCATCACAGCCCCTGAACGAATTGTGTAAGAATTTCTCTCTCTTTCACTGTCTTTGTTTCATGGGTTTTTAAAAGTAATTTATTTTTATAATGGGGTTTAGCTGCTTTTCACGGCTGTGTTTATGCCGCTTTACACCCACTTGACACACTAACAGAGAGATATCAATACATAGGTTTTAAGATTATTACTAGTCAGATATATTCTTGTGCAGTGAATCGGGCGTGTTGAGTCCAGTTCTCTGAGCAAGGAGTAGGTCTTGTCTATTACATATTGGGTTTATGGAACGGTATCTGAGCTAATTTGAAACTCTTGTTTTATGTATCACCCCACCTCACCTTTCCCGTTAAGCAGCCATAGTGTGTTTTCTGCATGTGTGACTCTGTTCTGTTTTGTAATTCAGTTCAAGTGTAACGGTTTTTACATTCCCTCTATAAGTGACACCTTATGAGAAGTGTCCTTTTCTGTGTGACTTATTTCATTTATAATCGTCGTACCTAAATCCACTCATCATGCTGCTACTAGCCTTATGACATTGATTTCATGGCTGAGTGATATTCCATTGTACATAAGGACCCCAACTTCTTTATCCATTTTTCTCTTTCCTGGGATATTTAAGGTGGAATGAAGTGGAGGTCCTAGGCAACAGAGCAGCCCTAAACTTTGGGGTGCTTGTGTCTTGCTGATTTTTCATTTTCCCAATTTATACCCCCATGTGTGGAAGTGCCCTATGCTCTCTAAGCTCTGGTTTTTAGATGTTTCAGGACACACCGTACACTTCTCCAGAGTGGCTGTTGGCAATTTACATCCCGCCCATCAGTGTAGCAAGGCTCCCATTTCTCCATGGCCTGTCCTGCATTTCTGGTTTTGACACTTTTTTCAGCATGGCCCTTTTGACTGATGGGAAGCGAGACTTCTTTGTAGCGCTGATTTGCCTTTCCAGGTTGCTTGGTTGGCCAAAAAGGGCGTATGCGTTTTTTCCTGAATATATTCAGGAAAAAACGCATACGCCCTTTTTGGCCAAGGGCATCATTGTCAAAGTTTTGGCGCTTTTCATGTGCTTTAAAGGCGATTCGAATCTACCTCCTGAGATCTGTTTCCTGCAATTCTGCCTTGATTTCAATTCCTCGTCTTTGCCTTCCCTCAATATATTTGTGGACGAGAGTTATCATTTATAACTCTGTAGGATTGTGAATTGCAGTGCCCTGAAGCTCCATTTTACAACTCGCTTTTTTGGGAGGTGGCCGCAAAAGCGCAGGATGGCTTCAGGCCCTGTTCTGGTTCCGGGGGGCAGGCTGAGCCTGTGGTTAATTCTTCTTCCTGATGGGAAAATAGAGTGACATGTGCCTGTCCCAACACCAAGAGCTAATCTCTCATTGGTTCCCCGTCTTCCCGTTCATCCTCAGGACAAATTGCAACCTGTACGGAACAGGAGGTTAAAGGTGCTGATGCTCCAAGTAGGGAGATTGCTACTAAAGTGGCTGGAATGGCGAACCCGAGCACAAGGAGATGAGAAATGAGGTGCATTTTAGAAACCTTTCCCCATCACACAGTGTACCATCTTCTTGGTTTCTCATGCATGTTTTCGATGTAGGAAGATGCCCTTGAACCTGAGATTTGGGACCCATGCGATGGGTAGCACGCAGTATTACTTTAAAGGGTCTGCGTTTGCTCACCCAACCTCACCAAACCTCTCAGCCCCAAGAGTGTCCACCCTTATGTCTCATCCAGCTGTGGGTCTAGATATGGTCAATCCAGGTTGCATCACAGCCCCTGAACGAATTGTGTAAGAATTTCTCTCTCTTTCACTGTCTTTGTTTCATGGGTTTTTAAAAGAAATTTATTTTTATAATGGGGTTTAGCTGCTTTTCACGGCTGTGTTTATGCCGCTTTACACCCACTTGACACACTAACAGAGAGATATCAATATATATGTTTTAAGATTATTAATAGTCAGATATATTCTTGTGCGGTGAATCGGGCGTGTTGAGTCCAGTTCTCTGAGAAAGGAGTAGGTCTTGACTATTACATATTGGGTTTATGGAACGGTATCTGAGCTAATTTGAAACTCTTGCTTTATGTATCACCCCACCTCACCTTTCCCGTTAAGCAGCCATAGTGTGTTTTCTGCATGTGTGACTCTGTTCTGTTTTGTAATTCAGTTCAAGTGTAACGGTTTTTACATTCCCTCTATAAGTGACACCTTATGAGAAGTGTCCTTTTCTGTGTGACTTATTTCACTTAGAATCATCATACCTAAATCCACTCATCATGCTGCTACTAGCCTTATGACATTGATTTCATGGCTGAGTGGTATTCCATTGTACATAAGGACCTCAAATTTTTTATCCATTTTTCGCTTTCCTGGGATATTTAAGGTGGAATGAAGTGGAGGTCCTTGTCAACAGAGCATCCCTAAACTTTGGGGTGCTTGTGTCTTGCTGATTTTTAATTTTCCCACTTTATACCCCCATGCGTGGAAGTGCCCTATGCTCTCTAAGCTGTGTTTTTTAGATGTTTCAGGACACACCGTACACTTCTCCAGAGTGGCTCTTGGCAATTTACATCCCGCCCATCAGTGTAGCAAGGCTCCCATTTCTCCATGGCCTGTCCTGCATTTCTGGTTTTGACACTTTTTTCAGCATGGCCCTTTTGACCGATGGGAAGCGAGACTTCTTTGTAGCGCTGATTTGCCTTTCCAGGTTGCTTGGTTGGCCAAAAAGGGCGTATGCGTTTTTTCCTGAATATATTCAGGAAAAAACGCATACGCCCTTTTTGGCCAAGGGCATCATTGTCAACGTTTTGGCGCTTTTCATGTGCTTTAAAGGCGATTCGAATCTACCTCCTGAAATCTGTTTCCTGCAATTCTGCCTTGATTTCAATTCCTCGTCTTTGCCTTCCCTCAATATATTTGTGGACGAGAGTTATCATTTATAACTCTGTAGGATTGTGAATTGCAGTGCCCTGAAGCTCCATTTTACAACTCGCTTTTTTGGGAGGTGGCCGCAAAAGCGCAGGATGTCTTCAGGCCCTGTTCTGGTTCCGGGGGGCAGGCTGAGCCTGTGGTTAATTCTTCTTCCTGAGGGGAAAATAGAGTGACCTGTGCCTGTCCCAACACCAAGAGCTAATCTCTCATTGGTTCCCCATCTTCCCGTTCATCCTCAGGACAAATTGCAACCTGTACGGAACAGGAGGTTAAACGTGCTGATGCTCCAAGTAGGGAGATTGCTACTAAAGTGGCTGGAATGGCGAACCCGAGCACAAGGAGATGAGAAATGAGGTGCATTTTAGAAACCTTTCCCCATCACACGGTGTACCATCTTCTTGGTTTTTCATGCATGTTTTCGATGTAGGAAGATGCCCTTGAACCTGGAGATTTGGGACCCATGCGATGGGTAGCACGCAGTATTACTTTAAAGGGTCTGCGTTTGCTCACCCAACCTCACCAAACCTCTCAGCCCCAAGAGTGTCCACCCTTATGTCTCATCCAGCTGTGGGTCTAGATATGGTCAATCCAGGTTGCATCACAGCCCCTGAACGAATTGTGTAAGAATTTCTCTCTCTTTCACTGTCTTTGTTTCATGGGTTTTTAAAAGTAATTTATTTTTATAATGGGGTTTAGCTGCTTTTCACGGCTGTGTTTATGCCGCTTTACACCCACTTGACACACTAACAGAGAGATATCAATACATAGGTTTTAAGATTATTACTAGTCAGATATATTCTTGTGCAGTGAATCGGGCGTGTTGAGTCCAGTTCTCTGAGCAAGGAGTAGGTCTTGTCTATTACATATTGGGTTTATGGAATGGTATCTGAGCTAATTTGAAACTCTTGTTTTATGTATCACCCCACCTCACCTTTCCCGTTAAGCAGCCATAGTGTGTTTTCTGCATGTGTGACTCTGTTCTGTTTTGTAATTCAGTTCAAGTGTAACGGTTTTTACATTCCCTCTATAAGTGACACCTTATGAGAAGTGTCCTTTTCTGTGTGACTTATTTCATTTAGAATCGTCGTACCTAAATCCACTCATCATGCTGCTACTAGCCTTATGACATTGATTTCATGGCTGAGTGATATTCCATTGTACATAAGGACCCCAACTTCTTTATCCATTTTTCTCTTTCCTGGGATATTTAAGGTGGAATGAAGTGGAGGTCCTAGGCAACAGAGCAGCCCTAAACTTTGGGGTGCTTGTGTCTTGCTGATTTTTCATTTTCCCAATTTATACCCCCATGTGTGGAAGTGCCCTATGCTCTCTAAGCTCTGGTTTTTAGATGTTTCAGGACACACCGTACACTTCTCCAGAGTGGCTGTTGGCAATTTACATCCCGCCCATCAGTGTAGCAAGGCTCCCATTTCTCCATGGCCTGTCCTGCATTTCTGGTTTTGACACTTTTTTCAGCATGGCCCTTTTGACTGATGGGAAGCGAGACTTCTTTGTAGCGCTGATTTGCCTTTCCAGGTTGCTTGGTTGGCCAAAAAGGGCGTATGCGTTTTTTCCTGAATATATTCAGGAAAAAACGCATACGCCCTTTTTGGCCAAGGGCATCATTGTCAAAGTTTTGGCGCTTTTCATGTGCTTTAAAGGCGATTCGAATCTACCTCCTGAGATCTGTTTCCTGCAATTCTGCCTTGATTTCAATTCCTCGTCTTTGCCTTCCCTCAATATATTTGTGGACGAGAGTTATCATTTATAACTCTGTAGGATTGTGAATTGCAGTGCCCTGAAGCTCCATTTTACAACTCGCTTTTTTGGGAGGTGGCCGCAAAAGCGCAGGATGGCTTCAGGCCCTGTTCTGGTTCCGGGGGGCAGGCTGAGCCTGTGGTTAATTCTTCTTCCTGATGGGAAAATAGAGTGACATGTGCCTGTCCCAACACCAAGAGCTAATCTCTCATTGGTTCCCCGTCTTCCCGTTCATCCTCAGGACAAATTGCAACCTGTACGGAACAGGAGGTTAAAGGTGCTGATGCTCCAAGTAGGGAGATTGCTACTAAAGTGGCTGGAATGGCGAACCCGAGCACAAGGAGATGAGAAATGAGGTGCATTTTAGAAACCTTTCCCCATCACACAGTGTACCATCTTCTTGGTTTCTCATGCATGTTTTCGATGTAGGAAGATGCCCTTGAACCTGAGATTTGGGACCCATGCGATGGGTAGCACGCAGTATTACTTTAAAGGGTCTGCGTTTGCTCACCCAACCTCACCAAACCTCTCAGCCCCAAGAGTGTCCACCCTTATGTCTCATCCAGCTGTGGGTCTAGATATGGTCAATCCAGGTTGCATCACAGCCCCTGAACGAATTGTGTAAGAATTTCTCTCTCTTTCACTGTCTTTGTTTCATGGGTTTTTAAAAGAAATTTATTTTTATAATGGGGTTTAGCTGCTTTTCACGGCTGTGTTTATGCCGCTTTACACCCACTTGACACACTAACAGAGAGATATCAATATATAGGTTTTAAGATTATTAATAGTCAGATATATTCTTGTGCGGTGAATCGGGCGTGTTGAGTCCAGTTCTCTGAGAAAGGAGTAGGTCTTGTCTATTACATATTGGGTTTATGGAACGGTATCTGAGCTAATTTGAAACTCTTGCTTTATGTATCACCCCACCTCACCTTTCCCGTTAAGCAGCCATAGTGTGTTTTCTGCATGTGTGACTCTGTTCTGTTTTGTAATTCAGTTCAAGTGTAACGGTTTTTACATTCCCTCTATAAGTGACACCTTATTAGAAGTGTCCTTTTCTGTGTGACTTATTTCACTTAGAATCATCATACCTAAATCCACTCATCATGCTGCTACTAGCCTTATGACATTGATTTCATGGCTGAGTGGTATTCCATTGTACATAAGGACCTCAAATTTTTTATCCATTTTTCGCTTTCCTGGGATATTTAAGGTGGAATGAAGTGGAGGTCCTTGTCAACAGAGCATCCCTAAACTTTGGGGTGCTTGTGTCTTGCTGATTTTTAATTTTCCCACTTTATACCCCCATGCGTGGAAGTGCCCTATGCTCTCTAAGCTGTGTTTTTTAGATGTTTCAGGACACACCGTACACTTCTCCAGAGTGGCTCTTGGCAATTTACATCCCGCCCATCAGTGTAGCAAGGCTCCCATTTCTCCATGGCCTGTCCTGCATTTCTGGTTTTGACACTTTTTTCAGCATGGCCCTTTTGACCGATGGGAAGCGAGACTTCTTTGTAGCGCTGATTTGCCTTTCCAGGTTGCTTGGTTGGCCAAAAAGGGCGTATGCGTTTTTTCCTGAATATATTCAGGAAAAAACGCATACGCCCTTTTTGGCCAAGGGCATCATTGTCAACGTTTTGGCGCTTTTCATGTGCTTTAAAGGCGATTCGAATCTACCTCCTGAAATCTGTTTCCTGCAATTCTGCCTTGATTTCAATTCCTCGTCTTTGCCTTCCCTCAATATATTTGTGGACGAGAGTTATCATTTATAACTCTGTAGGATTGTGAATTGCAGTGCCCTGAAGCTCCATTTTACAACTCGCTTTTTTGGGAGGTGGCCGCAAAAGCGCAGGATGTCTTCAGGCCCTGTTCTGGTTCCGGGGGGCAGGCTGAGCCTGTGGTTAATTCTTCTTCCTGAGGGGAAAATAGAGTGACCTGTGCCTGTCCCAACACCAAGAGCTAATCTCTCATTGGTTCCCCATCTTCCCGTTCATCCTCAGGACAAATTGCAACCTGTACGGAACAGGAGGTTAAACGTGCTGATGCTCCAAGTAGGGAGATTGCTACTAAAGTGGCTGGAATGGCGAACCCGAGCACAAGGAGATGAGAAATGAGGTGCATTTTAGAAACCTTTCCCCATCACACGGTGTACCATCTTCTTGGTTTTTCATGCATGTTTTCGATGTAGGAAGATGCCCTTGAACCTGGAGATTTGGGACCCATGCGATGGGTAGCACGCAGTATTACTTTAAAGGGTCTGCGTTTGCTCACCCAACCTCACCAAACCTCTCAGCCCCAAGAGTGTCCACCCTTATGTCTCATCCAGCTGTGGGTCTAGATATGGTCAATCCAGGTTGCATCACAGCCCCTGAACGAATTGTGTAAGAATTTCTCTCTCTTTCACTGTCTTTGTTTCATGGGTTTTTAAAAGTAATTTATTTTTATAATGGGGTTTAGCTGCTTTTCACGGCTGTGTTTATGCCGCTTTACACCCACTTGACACACTAACAGAGAGATATCAATACATAGGTTTTAAGATTATTACTAGTCAGATATATTCTTGTGCAGTGAATCGGGCGTGTTGAGTCCAGTTCTCTGAGCAAGGAGTAGGTCTTGTCTATTACATATTGGGTTTATGGAACGGTATCTGAGCTAATTTGAAACTCTTGTTTTATGTATCACCCCACCTCACCTTTCCCGTTAAGCAGCCATAGTGTGTTTTCTGCATGTGTGACTCTGTTCTGTTTTGTAATTCAGTTCAAGTGTAACGGTTTTTACATTCCCTCTATAAGTGACACCTTATGAGAAGTGTCCTTTTCTGTGTGACTTATTTCATTTAGAATCGTCGTACCTAAATCCACTCATCATGCTGCTACTAGCCTTATGACATTGATTTCATGGCTGAGTGATATTCCATTGTACATAAGGACCCCAACTTCTTTATCCATTTTTCTCTTTCCTGGGATATTTAAGGTGGAATGAAGTGGAGGTCCTAGGCAACAGAGCAGCCCTAAACTTTGGGGTGCTTGTGTCTTGCTGATTTTTCATTTTCCCAATTTATACCCCCATGTGTGGAAGTGCCCTATGCTCTCTAAGCTCTGGTTTTTAGATGTTTCAGGACACACCGTACACTTCTCCAGAGTGGCTGTTGGCAATTTACATCCCGCCCATCAGTGTAGCAAGGCTCCCATTTCTCCATGGCCTGTCCTGCATTTCTGGTTTTGACACTTTTTTCAGCATGGCCCTTTTGACTGATGGGAAGCGAGACTTCTTTGTAGCGCTGATTTGCCTTTCCAGGTTGCTTGGTTGGCCAAAAAGGGCGTATGCGTTTTTTCCTGAATATATTCAGGAAAAAACGCATACGCCCTTTTTGGCCAAGGGCATCATTGTCAACGTTTTGGCGCTTTTCATGTGCTTTAAAGGCGATTCGAATCTACCTCCTGAAATCTGTTTCCTGCAATTCTGCCTTGATTTCAATTCCTCGTCTTTGCCTTCCCTCAATATATTTGTGGACGAGAGTTATCATTTATAACTCTGTAGGATTATGAATTGCAGTGCCCTGAAGCTCCATTTTACAACTCGCTTTTTTGGGAGGTGGCCGCAAAAGCGCAGGATGTCTTCAGGCCCTGTTCTGGTTCCGGGGGGCAGGCTGAGCCTGTGGTTAATTCTTCTTCCTGAGGGGAAAATAGAGTGACCTGTGCCTGTCCCAACACCAAGAGCTAATCTCTCATTGGTTCCCCATCTTCCCGTTCATCCTCAGGACAAATTGCAACCTGTACGGAACAGGAGGTTAAACGTGCTGATGCTCCAAGTAGGGAGATTGCTACTAAAGTGGCTGGAATGGCTAACCCGAGCACAAGGAGATGAGAAATGAGGTGCATTTTAGAAACCTTCCCCCATCACACGGTGTACCATCTTCTTGGTTTTTCATGCATGTTTTCGATGTAGGAAGATGCCCTTGAACCTGGAGATTTGGGACCCATGCGATGGGTAGCACGCAGTATTACTTTAAAGGGTCTGCGTTTGCTCACCCAACCTCACCAAACCTCTCAGCCCCAAGAGTGTCCACCCTTATGTCTCATCCAGCTGTGGGTCTAGATATGGTCAATCCAGGTTGCATCACAGCCCCTGAACGAATTGTGTAAGAATTTCTCTCTCTTTCACTGTCTTTGTTTCATGGGTTTTTAAAAGTAATTTATTTTTATAATGGGGTTTAGCTGCTTTTCACGGCTGTGTTTATGCCGCTTTACACCCACTTGACACACTAACAGAGAGATATCAATACATAGGTTTTAAGATTATTACTAGTCAGATATATTCTTGTGCAGTGAATCGGGCGTGTTGAGTCCAGTTCTCTGAGCAAGGAGTAGGTCTTGTCTATTACATATTGGGTTTATGGAACGGTATCTGAGCTAATTTGAAACTCTTGTTTTATGTATCACCCCACCTCACCTTTCCCGTTAAGCAGCCATAGTGTGTTTTCTGCATGTGTGACTCTGTTCTGTTTTGTAATTCAGTTCAAGTGTAACGGTTTTTACATTCCCTCTATAAGTGACACCTTATGAGAAGTGTCCTTTTCTGTGTGACTTATTTCACTTAGAATCATCATACCTAAATCCACTCATCATGCTGCTACTAGCCTTATGACATTGATTTCATGGCTGAGTGGTATTCCATTGTACATAAGGACCTCAAATTTTTTATCCATTTTTCGCTTTCCTGGGATATTTAAGGTGGAATGAAGTGGAGGTCCTTGTCAACAGAGCATCCCTAAACTTTGGGGTGCTTGTGTCTTGCTGATTTTTAATTTTCCCACTTTATACCCCCATGCGTGGAAGTGCCCTATGCTCTCTAAGCTGTGTTTTTTAGATGTTTCAGGACACACCGTACACTTCTCCAGAGTGGCTGTTGGCAATTTACATCCCGCCCATCAGTGTAGCAAGGCTCCCATTTCTCCATGGCCTGTCCTGCATTTCTGGTTTTGACACTTTTTTCAGCATGGCCCTTTTGACCGATGGGAAGCGAGACTTCTTTGTAGCGCTGATTTGCCTTTCCAGGTTGCTTGGTTGGCCAAAAAGGGCGTATGCGTTTTTTCCTGAATATATTCAGGAAAAAACGCATACGCCCTTTTTGGCCAAGGGCATCATTGTCAACGTTTTGGCGCTTTTCATGTGCTTTAAAGGCGATTCGAATCTACCTCCTGAAATCTGTTTCCTGCAATTCTGCCTTGATTTCAATTCCTCGTCTTTGCCTACCCTCAATATATTTGTGGACGAGAGTTATCATTTATAACTCTGTAGGATTGTGAATTGCAGTGCCCTGAAGCTCCATTTTACAACTCGCTTTTTTGGGAGGTGGCCGCAAAAGCGCAGGATGTCTTCAGGCCCTGTTCTGGTTCCGGGGGGCAGGCTGAGCCTGTGGTTAATTCTTCTTCCTGAGGGGAAAATAGAGTGACCTGTGCCTGTCCCAACACCAAGAGCTAATCTCTCATTGGTTCCCCATCTTCCCGTTCATCCTCAGGACAAATTGCAACCTGTACGGAACAGGAGGTTAAACGTGCTGATGCTCCAAGTAGGGAGATTGCTACTAAAGTGGCTGGAATGGCGAACCCGAGCACAAGGAGATGAGAAATGAGGTGCATTTTAGAAACCTTTCCCCATCACACGGTGTACCATCTTCTTGGTTTTTCATGCATGTTTTCGATGTAGGAAGATGCCCTTGAACCTGGAGATTTGGGACCCATGCGATGGGTAGCACGCAGTATTACTTTAAAGGGTCTGCGTTTGCTCACCCAACCTCACCAAACCTCTCAGCCCCAAGAGTGTCCACCCTTATGTCTCATCCAGCTGTGGGTCTAGATATGGTCAATCCAGGTTGCATCACAGCCCCTGAACGAATTGTGTAAGAATTTCTCTCTCTTTCACTGTCTTTGTTTCATGGGTTTTTAAAAGTAATTTATTTTTATAATGGGGTTTAGCTGCTTTTCACGGCTGTGTTTATGCCGCTTTACACCCACTTGACACACTAACAGAGAGATATCAATACATAGGTTTTAAGATTATTACTAGTCAGATATATTCTTGTGCAGTGAATCGGGCGTGTTGAGTCCAGTTCTCTGAGCAAGGAGTAGGTCTTGTCTATTACATATTGGGTTTATGGAACGGTATCTGAGCTAATTTGAAACTCTTGTTTTATGTATCACCCCACCTCACCTTTCCCGTTAAGCAGCCATAGTGTGTTTTCTGCATGTGTGACTCTGTTCTGTTTTGTAATTCAGTTCAAGTGTAACGGTTTTTACATTCCCTCTATAAGTGACACCTTATGAGAAGTGTCCTTTTCTGTGTGACTTATTTCATTTAGAATCGTTGTACCTAAATCCACTCATCATGCTGCTACTAGCCTTATGACATTGATTTCATGGCTGAGTGATATTCCATTGTACATAAGGACCCCAACTTCTTTATCCATTTTTCTCTTTCCTGGGATATTTAAGGTGGAATGAAGTGGAGGTCCTAGGCAACAGAGCAGCCCTAAACTTTGGGGTGCTTGTGTCTTGCTGATTTTTCATTTTCCCAATTTATACCCCCATGTGTGGAAGTGCCCTATGCTCTCTAAGCTCTGGTTTTTAGATGTTTCAGGACACACCGTACACTTCTCCAGAGTGGCTGTTGGCAATTTACATCCCGCCCATCAGTGTAGCAAGGCTCCCATTTCTCCATGGCCTGTCCTGCATTTCTGGTTTTGACACTTTTTTCAGCATGGCCCTTTTGACTGATGGGAAGCGAGACTTCTTTGTAGCGCTGATTTGCCTTTCCAGGTTGCTTGGTTGGCCAAAAAGGGCGTATGCGTTTTTTCCTGAATATATTCAGGAAAAAACGCATACGCCCTTTTTGGCCAAGGGCATCATTGTCAAAGTTTTGGCGCTTTTCATGTGCTTTAAAGGCGATTCGAATCTACCTCCTGAGATCTGTTTCCTGCAATTCTGCCTTGATTTCAATTCCTCGTCTTTGCCTTCCCTCAATATATTTGTGGACGAGAGTTATCATTTATAACTCTGTAGGATTGTGAATTGCAGTGCCCTGAAGCTCCATTTTACAACTCGCTTTTTTGGGAGGTGGCCGCAAAAGCGCAGGATGGCTTCAGGCCCTGTTCTGGTTCCGGGGGGCAGGCTGAGCCTGTGGTTAATTCTTCTTCCTGATGGGAAAATAGAGTGACATGTGCCTGTCCCAACACCAAGAGCTAATCTCTCATTGGTTCCCCGTCTTCCCGTTCATCCTCAGGACAAATTGCAACCTGTACGGAACAGGAGGTTAAAGGTGCTGATGCTCCAAGTAGGGAGATTGCTACTAAAGTGGCTGGAATGGCGAACCCGAGCACAAGGAGATGAGAAATGAGGTGCATTTTAGAAACCTTTCCCCATCACACAGTGTACCATCTTCTTGGTTTCTCATGCATGTTTTCGATGTAGGAAGATGCCCTTGAACCTGAGATTTGGGACCCATGCGATGGGTAGCACGCAGTATTACTTTAAAGGGTCTGCGTTTGCTCACCCAACCTCACCAAACCTCTCAGCCCCAAGAGTGTCCACCCTTATGTCTCATCCAGCTGTGGGTCTAGATATGGTCAATCCAGGTTGCATCACAGCCCCTGAACGAATTGTGTAAGAATTTCTCTGTCTTTCACTGTCTTTGTTTCATGGGTTTTTAAAAGAAATTTATTTTTATAATGGGGTTTAGCTGCTTTTCACGGCTGTGTTTATGCCGCTTTACACCCACTTGACACACTAACAGAGAGATATCAATATATAGGTTTTAAGATTATTAATAGTCAGATATATTCTTGTGCGGTGAATCGGGCGTGTTGAGTCCAGTTCTCTGAGAAAGGAGTAGGTCTTGTCTATTACATATTGGGTTTATGGAACGGTATCTGAGCTAATTTGAAACTCTTGCTTTATGTATCACCCCACCTCACCTTTCCCGTTAAGCAGCCATAGTGTGTTTTCTGCATGTGTGACTCTGTTCTGTTTTGTAATTCAGTTCAAGTGTAACGGTTTTTACATTCCCTCTATAAGTGACACCTTATGAGAAGTGTCCTTTTCTGTGTGACTTATTTCACTTAGAATCGTCATACCTAAATCCACTCATCATGCTGCTACTAGCCTTATGACATTGATTTCATGGCTGAGTGGTATTCCATTGTACATAAGGACCTCAAATTTTTTATCCATTTTTCGCTTTCCTGGGATATTTAAGGTGGAATGAAGTGGAGGTCCTTGTCAACAGAGCATCCCTAAACTTTGGGGTACTTGTGTCTTGCTGATTTTTAATTTTCCCACTTTATACCCCCATGCGTGGAAGTGCCCTATGCTCTCTAAGCTGTGTTTTTTAGATGTTTCAGGACACACCGTACACTTCTCCAGAGTGGCTCTTGGCAATTTACATCCCGCCCATCAGTGTAGCAAGGCTCCCATTTCTCCATGGCCTGTCCTGCATTTCTGGTTTTGACACTTTTTTCAGCATGGCCCTTTTGACCGATGGGAAGCGAGACTTCTTTGTAGCGCTGATTTGCCTTTCCAGGTTGCTTGGTTAGCCAAAAAGGGCGTATGCGTTTTTTCCTGAATATATTCAGGAAAAAACGCATACGCCCTTTTTGGCCAAGGGCATCATTGTCAACGTTTTGGCGCTTTTCATGTGCTTTAAAGGCGATTCGAATCTACCTCCTGAAATCTGTTTCCTGCAATTCTGCCTTGATTTCAATTCCTCGTCTTTGCCTTCCCTCAATATATTTGTGGACGAGAGTTATCATTTATAACTCTGTAGGATTATGAATTGCAGTGCCCTGAAGCTCCATTTTACAACTCGCTTTTTTGGGAGGTGGCCGCAAAAGCGCAGGATGTCTTCAGGCCCTGTTCTGGTTCCGGGGGGCAGGCTGAGCCTGTGGTTAATTCTTCTTCCTGAGGGGAAAATAGAGTGACCTGTGCCTGTCCCAACACCAAGAGCTAATCTCTCATTGGTTCCCCATCTTCCCGTTCATCCTCAGGACAAATTGCAACCTGTACGGAACAGGAGGTTAAACGTGCTGATGCTCCAAGTAGGGAGATTGCTACTAAAGTGGCTGGAATGGCTAACCCGAGCACAAGGAGATGAGAAATGAGGTGCATTTTAGAAACCTTCCCCCATCACACGGTGTACCATCTTCTTGGTTTTTCATGCATGTTTTCGATGTAGGAAGATGCCCTTGAACCTGGAGATTTGGGACCCATGCGATGGGTAGCACGCAGTATTACTTTAAAGGGTCTGCGTTTGCTCACCCAACCTCACCAAACCTCTCAGCCCCAAGAGTGTCCACCCTTATGTCTCATCCAGCTGTGGGTCTAGATATGGTCAATCCAGGTTGCATCACAGCCCCTGAACGAATTGTGTAAGAATTTCTCTCTCTTTCACTGTCTTTGTTTCATGGGTTTTTAAAAGTAATTTATTTTTATAATGGGGTTTAGCTGCTTTTCACGGCTGTGTTTATGCCGCTTTACACCCACTTGACACACTAACAGAGAGATATCAATATATAGGTTTTAAGATTATTAATAGTCAGATATATTCTTGTGCGGTGAATCGGGCGTGTTGAGTCCAGTTCTCTGAGAAAGGAGTAGGTCTTGTCTATTACATATTGGGTTTATGGAACGGTATCTGAGCTAATTTGAAACTCTTGCTTTATGTATCACCCCACCTCACCTTTCCCGTTAAGCAGCCATAGTGTGTTTTCTGCATGTGTGACTCTGTTCTGTTTTGTAATTCAGTTCAAGTGTAACGGTTTTTACATTCCCTCTATAAGTGACACCTTATGAGAAGTGTCCTTTTCTGTGTGACTTATTTCACTTAGAATCGTCATACCTAAATCCACTCATCATGCTGCTACTAGCCTTATGACATTGATTTCATGGCTGAGTGGTATTCCATTGTACATAAGGACCTCAAATTTTTTATCCATTTTTCGCTTTCCTGGGATATTTAAGGTGGAATGAAGTGGAGGTCCTTGTCAACAGAGCATCCCTAAACTTTGGGGTACTTGTGTCTTGCTGATTTTTAATTTTCCCACTTTATACCCCCATGCGTGGAAGTGCCCTATGCTCTCTAAGCTGTGTTTTTTAGATGTTTCAGGACACACCGTACACTTCTCCAGAGTGGCTCTTGGCAATTTACATCCCGCCCATCAGTGTAGCAAGGCTCCCATTTCTCCATGGCCTGTCCTGCATTTCTGGTTTTGACACTTTTTTCAGCATGGCCCTTTTGACCGATGGGAAGCGAGACTTCTTTGTAGCGCTGATTTGCCTTTCCAGGTTGCTTGGTTAGCCAAAAAGGGCGTATGCGTTTTTTCCTGAATATATTCAGGAAAAAACGCATACGCCCTTTTTGGCCAAGGGCATCATTGTCAACGTTTTGGCGCTTTTCATGTGCTTTAAAGGCGATTCGAATCTACCTCCTGAAATCTGTTTCCTGCAATTCTGCCTTGATTTCAATTCCTCGTCTTTGCCTTCCCTCAATATATTTGTGGACGAGAGTTATCATTTATAACTCTGTAGGATTGTGAATTGCAGTGCCCTGAAGCTCCATTTTACAACTCGCTTTTTTGGGAGGTGGCCGCAAAAGCGCAGGATGGCTTCAGGCCCTGTTCTGGTTCCGGGGGGCAGGCTGAGCCTGTGGTTAATTCTTCTTCCTGATGGGAAAATAGAGTGACCTGTGCCTGTCCCAACACCAAGAGCTAATCTCTCATTGGTTCCCCGTCTTCCCGTTCATCCTCAGGACAAATTGCAACCTGTACGGAACAGGAGGTTAAAGGTGCTGATGCTCCAAGTAGGGAGATTGCTACTAAAGTGGCTGGAATGGCGAACCCGAGCACAAGGAGATGAGAAATGAGGTGCATTTTAGAAACCTTTCCCCATCACACGGTGTACCATCTTCTTGGTTTCTCATGCATGTTTTCGATGTAGGAAGATGCCCTTGAACCTGGAGATTTGGGACCCATGCGATGGGTAGCACGCAGTATTACTTTAAAGGGTCTGCGTTTGCTCACCCAACCTCACCAAACCTCTCAGCCCCAAGAGTGTCCACCCTTATGTCTCATCCAGCTGTGGGTCTAGATATGGTCAATCCAGGTTGCATCACAGCCCCTGAACGAATTGTGTAAGAATTTCTCTCTCTTTCACTGTCTTTGTTTCATGGGTTTTAAAAGTAATTTATTTTTATAATGGGGTTTAGCTGCTTTTCACGGCTGTGTTTATGCCGCTTTACACCCACTTGACACACTAACAGAGAGATATCAATACATAGGTTTTAAGATTATTACTAGTCAGATATATTCTTGTGCAGTGAATCGGGCGTGTTGAGTCCAGTTCTCTGAGCAAGGAGTAGGTCTTGTCTATTACATATTGGGTTTATGGAACGGTATCTGAGCTAATTTGAAACTCTTGCTTTATGTATCACCCCACCTCACCTTTCCCGTTAAGCAGCCATAGTGTGTTTTCTGCATGTGTGACTCTGTTCTGTTTTGTAATTCAGTTCAAGTGTAACGGTTTTTACATTCCCTCTATAAGTGACACCTTATGAGAAGTGTCCTTTTCTGTGTGACTTATTTCACTTAGAATCGTCATACCTAAATCCACTCATCATGCTGCTACTAGCCTTATGACATTGATTTCATGGCTGAGTGGTATTCCATTGTACATAAGGACCTCAAATTTTTTATCCATTTTTCGCTTTCCTGGGATATTTAAGGTGGAATGAAGTGGAGGTCCTTGTCAACAGAGCATCCCTAAACTTTGGGGTGCTTGTGTCTTGCTGATTTTTAATTTTCCCACTTTATACCCCCATGCGTGGAAGTGCCCTATGCTCTCTAAGCTGTGTTTTTTAGATGTTTCAGGACACACCGTACACTTCTCCAGAGTGGCTCTTGGCAATTTACATCCCGCCCATCAGTGTAGCAAGGCTCCCATTTCTCCATGGCCTGTCCTGCATTTCTGGTTTTGACACTTTTTTCAGCATGGCCCTTTTGACCGATGGGAAGCGAGACTTCTTTGTAGCGCTGATTTGCCTTTCCAGGTTGCTTGGTTGGCCAAAAAGGGCGTATGCGTTTTTTCCTGAATATATTCAGGAAAAAACGCATACGCCATTTTTGGCCAAGGGCATCATTGTCAACGTTTTGGCGCTTTTCATGTGCTTTAAAGGCGATTCGAATCTACCTCCTGAAATCTGTTTCCTGCAATTCTGCCTTGATTTCAATTCCTCGTCTTTGCCTTCCCTCAATATATTTGTGGACGAGAGTTATCATTTATAACTCTGTAGGATTGTGAATTGCAGTGCCCTGAAGCTCCATTTTACAACTCGCTTTTTTGGGAGGTGGCCGCAAAAGCGCAGGATGGCTTCAGGCCCTGTTCTGGTTCCGGGGGGCAGGCTGAGCCTGTGGTTAATTCTTCTTCCTGATGGGAAAATAGAGTGACCTGTGCCTGTCCCAACACCAAGAGCTAATCTCTCATTGGTTCCCCATCTTCCCGTTCATCCTCAGGACAAATTGCAACCTGTACGGAACAGGAGGTTAAAAGTGCTGATGCTCCAAGTAGGGCGATTGCTACTAAAGTGGCTGGAATGGCTAACCCGAGCACAAGGAGATGAGAAATGAGGTGCGTTTTAGAAACCTTTCCCCATCACACGGTGTACCATCTTCTTGGTTTTCCATGCATGTTTTCGATGTAGGAAGATGCCCTTGAACCTGGAGATTTGGGACCCATGCGATGGGTAGCACGCAGTATGACTTTAAAGGGTCTGCGTTTGCTCACCCAACCTCACCAAACCTCTCAGCCCCAAGAGTGTCCACCCTTATGTCTCATCCAGCTGTGGGTCTAGATATGGTCAATCCAGGTTGCATCACAGCCCCTGAACGAATTGTGTAAGAATTTCTCTCTCTTTCACTGTCTTTGTTTCATGGGTTTTTAAAAGTAATTTATTTTTATAATGGGGTTTAGCTGCTTTTCACGGCTGTGTTTATGCCGCTTTACACCCACTTGACACACTAACAGAGAGATATCAATACATAGGTTTTAAGATTATTACTAGTCAGATATATTCTTGTGCAGTGAATCGGGCGTGTTGAGTCCAGTTCTCTGAGCAAGGAGTAGGTCTTGTCTATTACATATTGGGTTTATGGAATGGTATCTGAGCTAATTTGAAACTCTTGCTTTATGTATCACCCCACCTCACCTTTCCCGTTAAGCAGCCATAGTGTGTTTTCTGCATGTGTGACTCTGTTCTGTTTTGTAATTCAGTTCAAGTGTAACGGTTTTTACATTCCCTCTATAAGTGACACCTTATGAGAAGTGTCCTTTTCTGTGTGACTTATTTCACTTAGAATCGTCATACCTAAATCCACTCATCATGCTGCTACTAGCCTTATGACATTGATTTCATGGCTGAGTGGTATTCCATTGTACATAAGGACCTCAAATTTTTTATCCATTTTTCGCTTTCCTGGGATATTTAAGGTGGAATGAAGTGGAGGTCCTTGTCAACAGAGCATCCCTAAACTTTGGGGTGCTTGTGTCTTGCTGATTTTTAATTTTCCCACTTTATACCCCCATGCGTGGAAGTGCCCTATGCTCTCTAAGCTGTGTTTTTTAGATGTTTCAGGACACACCGTACACTTCTCCAGAGTGGCTCTTGGCAATTTACATCCCGCCCATCAGTGTAGCAAGGCTCCCATTTCTCCATGGCCTGTCCTGCATTTCTGGTTTTGACACTTTTTTCAGCATGGCCCTTTTGACCGATGGGAAGCGAGACTTCTTTGTAGCGCTGATTTGCCTTTCCAGGTTGCTTGGTTGGCCAAAAAGGGCGCATGCGTTTTTTCCTGAATATATTCAGGAAAAAACGCATGCGCCCTTTTTGGCCAAGGGCATCATTGTCAACGTTTTGGCGCTTTTCATGTGCTTTAAAGGCGATTCGAATCTACCTCCTGAAATCTGTTTCCTGCAATTCTGCCTTGATTTCAATTCCTCGTCTTTGCCTTCCCTCAATATATTTGTGGACGAGAGTTATCATTTATAACTCTGTAGGATTGTGAATTGCAGTGCCCTGAAGCTCCATTTTACAACTCGCTTTTTTGGGAGGTGGCCGCAAAAGCGCAGGATGTCTTCAGGCCCTGTTCTGGTTCCGGGGGGCAGGCTGAGCCTGTGGTTAATTCTTCTTCCTGAGGGGAAAATAGAGTGACCTGTGCCTGTCCCAACACAAAGAGCTAATCTCTCATTGGTTCCCCATCTTCCCGTTCATCCTCAGGACAAATTGCAACCTGTACGGAACAGGAGGTTAAACGTGCTGATGCTCCAAGTAGGGAGATTGCTACTAAAGTGGCTGGAATGGCGAACCCGAGCACAAGGAGATGAGAAATGAGGTGCATTTTAGAAACCTTTCCCCATCACACGGTGTACCATCTTCTTGGTTTTCCATGCATGTTTTCGATGTAGGAAGATGCCCTTGAACCGGGAGATTTGGGACCCATGCGATGGGTAGCACGCAGTATTACTTTAAAGGGTCTGCGTTTGCTCACCCAACCTCACCAAACCTCTCAGCCCCAAGAGTGTCCACCCTTATGTCTCATCCAGCTGTGGGTCTAGATATGGTCAATCCAGGTTGCATCACAGCCCCTGAACGAATTGTGTAAGAATTTCTCTCTCTTTCACTGTCTTTGTTTCATGGGTTTTTAAAAGTAATTTATTTTTATAATGGGGTTTAGCTGCTTTTCACGGCTGTGTTTATGCCGCTTTACACACACTTGACACACTAACAGAGAGATATCAATACATAGGTTTTAAGATTATTACTAGTCAGATATATTCTTGTGCAGTGAATCGGGCGTGTTGAGTCCAGTTCTCTGAGCAAGGAGTAGGTCTTGTCTATTACATATTGGGTTTATGGAACGGTATCTGAGCTAATTTGAAACTCTTGTTTTATGTATCTCCCCACCTCCCCTTTCCCGTTAAGCAGCCATAGTGTGTTTTCTGCATGTGTGACTCTGTTCTGTTTTGTAATTCAGTTCAAATGTAACGGTTTTTACATTCCCTCTATAAGTGACACCTTATGAGAAGTGTCCTTTTCTGTGTGACTTATTTCACTTAGAATCGTCGTACCTAAATCCACTCATCATGCTGCTACTAGCCTTATGACATTGATTTCATGGCTGAGTGATATTCCATTGTACATAAGGACCCCAACTTCTTTATCCATTTTTCTCTTTCCTGGGATATTTAAGGTGGAATGAAGTGGAGGTCCTAGGCAACAGAGCAGCCCTAAACTTTGGGGTGCTTGTGTTTTGCTGATTTTTCATTTTCCCAATTTATACCCCCATGTGTGGAAGTGCCCTATGCTCTCTAAGCTGTGGTTTTTAGATGTTTCAGGACACACCGTACACTTCTCCAGAGTGGCTGTTGGCAATTTACATCCCGCCCATCAGTGTAGCAAGGCTCCCATTTCTCCATGGCCTGTCCTGCATTTCTGGTTTTGACACTTTTTTCAGCATGGCCCTTTTGACCGATGGTAAGTGAGACTTCTTTGTAGTGCTGATTTGCCTTTCCAGGTTGCTTGGTTGGCCAAAAAGGGCGTATGCGTTTTTTTCTGAATATATTCAGGAATAACGCATACGCACTTTTTGGCCAAAAGCATCATTGTCAACATTTTGCCGCTTTTCATGTGCTTTAAAGGCGATTCGAATCTACCTCCTGAAATCTGTTTCCTGCAATTCTGCCTTGATTTCAAATCCTCTTCTTTGCCTTCTCTCAATATATTTGTGGACGAGAGTTATAATTTATATCTCTGCAGGTTTGTGAATTGCAGTGCCCTGAAGCTCAATTTTACAACTCGCTTATTTGGGAGCTGGCCGCAAAAGCGCAGGATGGCTTCAGGCCCTATTCTGGTTCCGGGGGGCAGGCTGAGCCTGTGGTTAAGTCTTCTTCCTGATGGGAAAATAGAGTGACCTGTGCCTGTCCCAACACCAAGAGCTAGTCTCTCATTGGTTCCCCGTCTTCCCGTTCATCCTCAGGACAAATTGCAACCTGTACGGAACAGGAGGTTAAAGGTGCTGATGCTCCAATTAGGGAGATTGCTAGTAAAGTGGCTGGAATTGAGAACCCGAGAACAAGGAGATGAGAAATGAGGTGCGTTTTAGAAACCTTTCCCCATCACATGGTGTACCATCTTCTGGGTTTCTCATGCATGTTTTCGATGTAGGAAGATGCCCTTGAACCTGGAGATTTGGGACCCATGCGATGGGTAGCACGCAGTATTACTTTAAAGGGTCTGCGTTTGCTCACCCAACCTCACCAAACCTCTCAGCCCCAAGAGTGTCCACCCTTATGTCTCATCCAGCTGTGGGTCTAGATATGGTCAAGCCAGGTTGCATCACAGCCCCTGAACGAATTGTGTAAGAATTTCTCTCTCATTCACTGTCTTTGTTTCATGGGTTTTTAAAAGTAATTTATTTTTATAATGGGGTTTAGCTGCTTTTCACGGCTGTGTTTATTCCGCTTTACACCCACTTGACAAACTAACAGAGAGATATCAATACATAGGTTTTAAGATTATTACTAGTCAGATATATTCTTGTGTGGTGAATCGGGCGTGTTGAGTCCAGTTCTCTGAGCAAGGAGTAGGTCTTGTCTATTACATATTGGGTTTATGGAACGGTATCTGAGCTAATTTGAAACTCTTGTTTTATGTATCACCCCACCTCACCTTTCCGGTTAAGCAGCCATAGTGTGTTTTCTGCATGTGTGACTCTGTTCTGTTTTGTAATTCAGTTCAAATGTAACGGTTTTTACATTCCCTCTATAAGTGACACCTTATGAGAAGTGTCCTTTTCTGTGTGACTTATTTCACTTAGAATCGTCGTACCTAAATCCACTCATCATGCTGCTACTAGCCTTATGACATTGATTTCATGGCTGAGTGATATTCCATTGTACATAAGGACCACAACTTTTTTATCCATTTTTCTCTTTCCTGGGATATTTAAGGTGGAATAAAGTGGAGGTCATTGTCAACAGAGCAGCCCTAAACTTTGGGGTGCTTGTGTCTTGCTGATTTTCAATTTTCCCACTTTATAACCCCATGCGTGGAAGTGCCCTATGCTCTCTAAGCTGTGTTTTTTAGATGTTTCAGGACACACGGTACACTTCTCCAGAGTGGCTGTTGGCAATTTACATCCCGCCCATCAGTGTAGCAAGGCTCCCATTTCTCCATGGCCTCTCCTGCATTTCTGGTTTTGACACTTTTTTCAGCATGGCCCTTTTGACCGATGGGAAGCTAGACTTCTTTGTAGCGCTGATTTGCCTTTCCAGGTTGCTTGGTTGGCCAAAAAGGGCGTATGCGTTTTTTCCTGAATATATTCAGGAAAAAACGCATACGCCCTTTTTGGCCAAGGGCATCATTGTCAACGTTTTCCCGCTTTTCATGTGCTTTAAAGGAGATTCGAATCTACCTCCTGAAATCTGTTTCCTGCAATTCTGCCTTGATTTCAATTCCTCGTCTTTGCCTTCCCTCAATATATTTGGGGACGAGAGTTATCATTTATAACTCTGTAGGATTGTGAATTGCAAAGACCTGATGCTCCATTTTACAACTCGCTTTTTTGGGAGGTGGCTGCAAAAGCGCAGGATGGCTTCAGGCCCTGTTCTGGTTCCGGGGGGCAGGCTGAGCCTGTGGTTAATTCTTCTTCCTGATGGGAAAATAGAGTGACCTGTGCCTGTCCCAACACCAAGAGCTAGTCTCTCATTGGTTCCCCTTCTTCCCCTTCATCCTCAGGACAAATTGCAACCTGTACGGAACAGGAGGTTAAAGATGCTGATGCTCCAAGTAGGGAGATTGCTAGTAAAGTGGCTGGAATTGCGAACCCGAGAACAAGGAGATGAGAAATGAGGTGCGTTTTAGAAACCTTTCCCCATCACACGGTGTACCATCTTCTGGGTTTCTCATGCATGTTTTCAATGTAGGAAGATGCCCTTGAACCTGGAGATTTGGGACCCATGCGATGGGTAGCACGCAGTATTACTTTAAAGGGTCTGCGTTTGCTCACCCAACCTCACCAAACCTCTCAGCCCCAAGAGTGTCCACCCTTATGTCTCATCCAGCTGTGGGTCTAGATATGGTCAATCAAGGTTGCATCCCAGCCCCTGAACGAATTGTGTAAGAATTTCTCTCTCTTTCACTGTCTTTGTTTCATGGGTTTTTAAAAGTAATTTATTTTTATAATGGGGTTTAGCTGCTTTTCACGGCTGTGTTTATGCCGCTTTACACCCACTTGACACACTAACAGAGAGATGTCAATATATAGGTTTTCAGATTATTACTAGTCAGATATATACTTATGCGGTGAATCGGGCGTGTTGAGTGCAGTTCTCTGAGCAAGGAGTAGGTCTTGTCTATTACATATTGGGTTTATGGAACGGTATCTGAGCTAATTTGAAACTCTTGCTTTATGTATCACCCCACCTCACCTTTCCCGTTAAGCAGCAATAGTGTGTTTTCTGCATGTGTGACTCTGTTCTGTTTTGTAATTCAGCTCAAGTGTAACGGTTTTTACATTCCCTCTATAAGTGACACCTTATGAGAAGTGTCCTTTTCTGTGTGACTTATTTCACTTAGAATCGTCATACCTAAATCCACTCATCCTGCTGCTACTAGCCTTATGACATTGATTTCATGGCTGAGTGGTATTCCATTGTACATAAGGACCTCAAATTTTTTATCCATTTTTCGCTTTCCTGGGATATTTATGGTGGAATGAAGTGGAGGTCCTTGTCAACAGAGCAAGCCTAAACTTTGGGGTGCTTGTGTCTTGCTGAATTTTAATTTTCCCACTTTATACCCCCATGCGTGGAAGTGCCCTATGCTCTCTAAGCTGTGTTTTTTAGATGTTTCAGGACACACCGTACACTTCTCCAGAGTGGCTGTTGGCAATTTACATCCCGCCCATCAGTGTAGCAAGGCTCCCATTTCTCCATGGCCTGTCCTGCATTTCTGGTTTTGACACTTTTTTCAGCATGGCCCTTTTGACCGATGGGAAGCGAGACTTCTTTGTAGCGCTGATTTGCCTTTCCAGGTTGCTTGGTTCGCCAAAAAGGGCGTATGTGTTTTTTCCTGAATATATTCTGGAAAAAACGCATACGCCCTTTTTGGCCAAGGGCATCATTGTCAACGTTTTGGCGCTTTTCATGTGCTTTAAAGGCGATTCGAATCTACCTCCTGAAATCTGTTTCCTGCAATTCTGCCTTGATTTCAATTCCTCGTCTTTGCCTTCCCTCAATATATTTGTGGACGAGAGTTATCATTTATAACTCTGTAGGATTGTGAATTGCAGTGCCCTGAAGCTCCATTTTACAACTCGCTTTTTTGGGAGGTGGCCGCAAAAGCGCAGGATGTCTTCAGGCCCTGTTCTGGTTCCGGCGGGCAGGCTGAGCCTGTGGTTAATTCTTCTTCCTGAGGGGAAAATAGAGTGACCTGTGCCTGTCCCAACACCAAGAGCTAATCTCTCATTGGTTCCCCATCTTCCCGTTCATCCTCAGGACAAATTGCAACCTGTACGGAACAGGAGGTTAAACGTGCTGATGCTCCAAGTAGGGAGATTGCTACTAAAGTGGCTGGAATGGCTAACCCGAGCACAAGGAGATGAGAAATGAGGTGCATTTTAGAAACCTTTCCCCATCACACAGTGTACCATCTTCTTAGTTTTTCATGCATGTTTTCGATGTAGGAAGATGCCCTTGAACCTGGAGATTTGGGACCCATGCGATGGGTAGCACGCAGTATTACTTTAAAGGGTCTGCGTTTGCTCACCCAACCTCACCAAACCTCTCAGCCCGAAGAGTGTCCACCCTTATGTCTCATCCAGCTGTGGGTCTAGATACGGTCAATCCAGGTTGCATCACAGCCCCTGAACGAATTGTGTAAGAATTTCTCTCTCTTTCACTGTCTTTGTTTCATGGGTTTTTAAAAGTAATTTATTTTTATAATGGGGTTTAGCTGCTTTTCACGGCTGTGTTTATGCCGCTTTACACCCACTTGACACACTAACAGAGAGATATCAATACATAGGTTTTAAGATTATTACTAGTCAGATATATTCTTGTGCAGTGAATCGGGCGTGTTGAGTCCAGTTCTCTGAGCAAGGAGTAGGTCTTGTCTATTACATATTGGGTTTATGGAACGGTATCTGAGCTAATTTGAAACTCTTGCTTTATGTATCACCCCACCTCACCTTTCCCGTTAAGCAGCCATAGTGTGTTTTCTGCATGTGTGACTCTGTTCTGTTTTGTAATTCAGTTCAAGTGTAACGGTTTTTACATTCCCTCTATAAGTGACACCTTATGAGAAGTGTCCTTTTCTGTGTGACTTATTTCACTTAGAATCGTCATACCTAAATCCACTCATCATGCTGCTACTAGACTTATGACATTGATTTCATGGCTGAGTGGTATTCCATTGTACATAAGGACCTCAAACTTTTTATCCATTTTTCGCTTTCCTGGGATATTTAAGGTGGAATGAAGTGGAGGTCCTTGTCAACAGAGCATCCCTAAACTTTGGGGTGCTTGTGTCTTGCTGATTTTTAATTTTCCCACTTTATATCCCCATGCGTGGAAGTGCCCTATGCTCTCTAAGCTGTGTTTTTTAGATATTTCAGGACACACCGTACACTTCTCCAGAGTGGCTCTTGGCAATTTACATCACGCCCATCAGTGTAGCAAGGCTCCCATTTCTCCATGGCCTGTCCTGCATTTCTGGTTTTGACACTTTTTTCAGCATGGCCCTTTTGACCGATGGGAAGCGAGACTTCTTTGTAGCGCTGATTTGCCTTTCCAGGTTGCTTGGTTGGCCAAAAAGGGCGTATGCGTTTTTTCCTGAATATATTCAGGAAAAAACGCATACGCCCTTTTTGGCCAAGGGCATCATTGTCAACGTTTTGGCGCTTTTCATGTTCTTTAAAGGCGATTCGAATCTACCTCCTGAAATCTGTTTCCTGCAATTCTGCCTTGATTTCAATTCCTCGTCTTTGCCTTCCCTCAATATATTTGTGGACGAGAGTTATCATTTATAACTCTGTAGGATTGTGAATTGCAGTGCCCTGAAGCTCCATTTTACAACTCGCTTTTTTGGGAGGTGGCCGCAAAAGCGCAGGATGTCTTCAGGCCCTGTTCTGGTTCCGGGGGGCAGGCTGAGCCTGTGGTTAATTCTTCTTCCTGAGGGGAAAATAGAGTGACCTGTGCCTGTCCCAACACAAAGAGCTAATCTCTCATTGGTTCCCCATCTTCCCGTTCATCCTCAGGACAAATTGCAACCTGTACGGAACAGGAGGTTAAACGTGCTGATGCTCCAAGTAGGGAGATTGCTACTAAAGTGGCTGGAATGGCTAACCCGAGCACAAGGAGATGAGAAATGAGGTGCATTTTAGAAACCTTTCCCCATCACACGGTGTACCATCTTCTTGGTTTTCCATGCATGTTTTCGATGTAGGAAGATGCCCTTGAACCTGGAGATTTGGGACCCATGCGATGGGTAGCACGCAGTATTACTTTAAAGGGTCTGCGTTTGCTCACCCAACCTCACCAAACCTCTCAGCCCCAAGAGTGTCTACCCTTATGTCTCATCCAGCTGTGGGTCTAGATATGGTCAATCCAGGTTGCATCACAGCCCCTGAACGAATTGTGTAAGAATTTCTCTCTCTTTCACTGTCTTTGTTTCATGGGTTTTTAAAAGTAATTTATTTTTATAATGGGGTTTAGCTGCTTTTCACGGCTGTGTTTATGCCGCTTTACACCCACTTGACACACTAACAGAGAGATATCAATACATAGGTTTTAAGATTATTACTAGTCAGATATATTCTTGTGCAGTGAATCGGGCGTGTTGAGTCCATTTCTCTGAGCAAGGAGTAGGTCTTGTCTATTACATATTGGGTTTATGGAACGGTATCTGAGCTAATTTGAAACTCTTGCTTTATGTATCACCCCACCTCACCTTTCCCGTTAAGCAGCCATAGTGTGTTTTCTGCATGTGTGACTCTGTTCTGTTTTGTAATTCAGTTCAAGTGTAACGGTTTTTACATTCCCTCTATAAGTGACACCTTATGAGAAGTGTCCTTTTCTGTGTGACTTATTTCACTTAGAATCGTCATACCTAAATCCACTCATCATGCTGCTACTAGCCTTATGACATTGATTTCATGGCTGAGTGGTATTCCATTGTACATAAGGACCTCAAATTTTTTATCCATTTTTCTCTTTCCTGGGATATTTAAGGTGGAATGAAGTGGAGGTCCTTGTCAACAGAGCATCCCTAAACTTTGGGGTGCTTGTGTCTTGCTGATTTTTAATTTTCCCACTTTATACCCCCATGTGTGGAAGTGCCCTATGCTCTCTAAGCTGTGGTTTTTAGATGTTTCAGGACACACCGTACACTTCTCCAGAGTGGCTGTTGGCAATTTACATCCCGCCCATCAGTGTAGCAAGGCTCCCATTTCTCCATGGCCTGTCCTGCATTTCTGGTTTTGACACTTTTTTCAGCATGGCCCTTTTGACCGATGGGAAGTGAGACTTCTTTGTAGTGCTGATTTGCCTTTCCAGGTTGCTTGGTTGGCCCAAAAGGGCGTATGCGTTTTTTTCTGAATATATTCAGGAATAACGCATACGCACTTTTTGGCCAAAAGCATCATTGTCAACATTTTGCCGCTTTTCATGTGCTTTAAAGGCGATTCGAATCTACCTCCTGAAATCTGTTTCCTGCAATTCTGCCTTGATTTCAAATCCTCTTCTTTGCCTTCTCTCAATATATTTGTGGACGAGAGTTATCATTTATAACTCTGCAGGTTTGTGAATTGCAGTGCCCTGAAGCTCAATTTTACAACTCGCTTATTTGGGAGCTGGCCGCAAAAGCGCAGGATGGCTTCAGGCCCTATTCTGGTTCCGGGGGGCAGGCTGAGCCTGTGGTTAAGTCTTCTTCCTGATGGGAAAATAGAGTGACCTGTGCCTGTCCCAACACCAAGAGCTAGTCTCTCATTGGTTCCCCTTCTTCCCCTTCATCCTCAGGACAAATTGCAACCTGTACGGAACAGGAGGTTAAAGATGCTGATGCTCCAAGTAGGGAGATTGCTAGTAAAGTGGCTGGAATTGCGAACCCGAGAACAAGGAGATGAGAAATGAGGTGCGTTTTAGAAACCTTTCCCCATCACACGGTGTACCATCTTCTGGGTTTCTCATGCATGTTTTCAATGTAGGAAGATGCCCTTGAACCTGGAGATTTGGGACCCATGCGATGGGTAGCACGCAGTATTACTTTAAAGGGTCTGCGTTTGCTCACCCAACCTCACCAAACCTCTCAGCCCCAAGAGTGTCCACCCTTATGTCTCATCCAGCTGTGGGTCTAGATATGGTCAATCAAGGTTGCATCCCAGCCCCTGAACGACTTGTGTAAAAATTTCTCTCTCTTTCACTGTCTTTGTTTCATGGGTTTTTAAAAGTAATTTATTTTTATAATGGGGTTTAGCTGCTTTTCACGGCTGTGTTTATGCCGCTTTACACCCACTTGACACACTAACAGAGAGATATCAATATATAGGTTTTCAGATTATTACTAGTCAGATATATACTTATGCGGTGAATCGGGCGTGTTGAGTGCAGTTCTCTGAGCAAGGAGTAGGTCTTGTCTATTACATATTGGGTTTATGGAACGGTATCTGAGCTAATTTGAAACTCTTGCTTTATGTATCACCCCACCTCACCTTTCCCGTTAAGCAGCCATAGTGTGTTTTCTGCATGTGTGACTCTGTTCTGTTTTGTAATTCAGTTCAAGTGTAACGGTTTTTACATTCCCTCTATAAGTGACACCTTAATAGAAGTGTCCTTTTCTGTGTGACTTATTTCACTTAGAATCGTCATACCTAAATACACTCATCATGCTTCTACTAGCCTTAAGACATTGATTTCATGGCGGAGTGGTATTCCATTGTACATAAGGACCTCAAATTTTTTATCCATTTTTCGCTTTCCTGGGATATTTAAGGTGGAATGAAGTGGAGGTCCTTGTCAACAGAGCATCCCTAAACTTTGGGGTGCTTGTGTCTTGCTGATTTTTAATTTTCCCACTTTATACCCCCATGCGTGGAAGTGCCCTATGCTCTCTAAGCTGTGTTTTTTAGATGTTTCAGGACACACTGTACACTTCTCCAGAGTGGCTCTTGGCAATTTACATCCCGCCCATCAGTGTAGCAAGGCTCCCATTTCTCCATGGCCTGTCCTGCATTTCTGATTTTGACACTTTTTTCAGCATGGCCCTTTTGACCGATGGGAAGCGAGACTTCTTTGTAGCGCTGATTTGCCTTTCCAGGTTGCTTGGTTGGCCAAAAAGGGCGTATGCGTTTTTTCCTGAATATATTCAGGAAAAAACGCATACGCCCTTTTTGGCCAAGGGCATCATTGTCAACGTTTTGGCGCTTTTCATGTGCTTTAAAGGCGATTCGAATCTACCTCCTGAAATCTGTTTCCTGCAATTCTGCCTTGATTTCAATTCCTCGTCTTTGCCTTCCCTCAATATATTTGTGGACGAGAGTTATCATTTATAACTCTGTAGGATTGTGAATTGCAGTGCCCTGAAGCTCCATTTTACAACTCGCTTTTTTGGGAGGTGGCCGCAAAAGCGCAGGATGGCTTCAGGCCCTGTTCTGGTTCCGGGGGGCAGGCTGAGCCTGTGGTTAATTCTTCTTCCTGATGGGAAAATAGAGTGACCTGTGCCTGTCCCAACACCAAGAGCTAATCTCTCATTGGTTCCCCGTCTTCCCGTTCATCCTCAGGACAAATTGCAACCTGTACGGAACAGGAGGTTAAAGGTGCTGATGCTCCAAGTAGGGAGATTGCTACTAAAGTGGCTGGAATGGCGAACCCGAACACAAGGAGATGAGAAATGAGGTGCATTTTAGAAACCTTTCCCCATCACACAGTGTACCATCTTCTTGGTTTCTCATGCATGTTTTCGATGTAGGAAGATGCCCTTGAACCTGAGATTTGGGACCCATGCGATGGGTAGCACGCAGTATTACTTTAAAGGGTCTGCGTTTGCTCACCCAACCTCACCAAACCTCTCAGCCCCAAGAGTGTCCACCCTTATGTCTCATCCAGCTGTGGGTCTAGATATGGTCAATCCAGGTTGCATCACAGCCCCTGAACGAATTGTGTAAGAATTTCTCTCTCTTTCACTGTCTTTGTTTCATGGGTTTTTAAAAGAAATTTATTTTTATAATGGGGTTTAGCTGCTTTTCACGGCTGTGTTTATGCCGCTTTACACCCACTTGACACACTAACAGAGAGATATCAATATATAGGTTTTAAGATTATTAATAGTCAGATATATTCTTGTGCGGTGAATCGGGCGTGTTGAGTCCAGTTCTCTGAGAAAGGAGTAGGTCTTGTCTATTACATATTGGGTTTATGGAACGGTATCTGAGCTAATTTGAAACTCTTGCTTTATGTATCACCCCACCTCACCTTTCCCGTTAAGCAGCCATAGTGTATTTTCTGCATGTGTGAATCTGTTCTGTTTTGTAATTCAGTTCAAGTGTAACGGTTTTTACATTCCCTCTATAAGTGACACCTTATGAGAAGTGTCCTTTTCTGTTTGACTTATTTCACTTAGAATCGTCATACCTAAATCCACTCATCATGCTGCTACTAGCCTTATGACATTGATTTCATGGCTGAGTGGTATTCCATTGTACATAAGGACCTCAAATTTTTTATCCATTTTTCGCTTTCCTGGGATATTTAAGGTGGAATGAAGTGGAGGTCCTTGTCAACAGAGCATCCCTAAACTTTGGGGTGCTTGTGTCTTGCTGATTTTTAATTTTCCCACTTTATACCCCCATGCGTGGAAGTGCCCTATGCTCTCTAAGCTGTGTTTTTTAGATGTTTCAGGACACACCGTACACTTCTCCAGAGTGGCTCTTGGCAATTTACATCCCGCCCATCAGTGTAGCAAGGCTCCCATTTCTCCATGGCCTGTCCTGCATTTCTGGTTTTGACACTTTTTTCAGCATGGCCCTTTTGACCGATGGGAAGCGAGACTTCTTTGTAGCGCTGATTTGCCTTTCCAGGTTGCTTGGTTGGCCAAAAAGGGCGTATGCGTTTTTTCCTGAATATATTCAGGAAAAAACGCATACGCCCTTTTTGGCCAAGGGCATCATTGTCAACGTTTTGGCGCTTTTCATGTGCTTTAAAGGCGATTCGAATCTACCTCCTGAAATCTGTTTCCTGCAATTCTGCCTTGATTTCAATTCCTCGTCTTTGCCTTCCCTCAATATATTTGTGGACGAGAGTTATCATTTATAACTCTGTAGGATTGTGAATTGCAGTGCCCTGAAGCTCCATTTTACAACTCGCTTTTTTGGGAGGTGGCCGCAAAAGCGCAGGATGTCTTCAGGCCCTGTTCTGGTTCCGGCGGGCAGGCTGAGCCTGTGGTTAATTCTTCTTCCTGAGGGGAAAATAGAGTGACCTGTGCCTGTCCCAACACCAAGAGCTAATCTCTCATTGGTTCCCCATCTTCCCGTTCATCCTCAGGACAAATTGCAACCTGTACGGAACAGGAGGTTAAACGTGCTGATGCTCCAAGTAGGGAGATTGCTACTAAAGTGGCTGGAATGGCTAACCCGAGCACAAGGAGATGAGAAATGAGGTGCATTTTAGAAACCTTTCCCCATCACACAGTGTACCATCTTCTTAGTTTTTCATGCATGTTTTCGATGTAGGAAGATGCCCTTGAACCTGGAGATTTGGGACCCATGCGATGGGTAGCACGCAGTATTACTTTAAAGGGTCTGCGTTTGCTCACCCAGCCTCACCAAACCTCTCAGCCCAAAGAGTGTCCACCCTTATGTCTCATCCAGCTGTGGGTCTAGATATGGTCAATCCAGGTTGCATCACAGCCCCTGAACGAATTGTGTAAGAATTTCTCTCTCTTTCACTGTCTTTGTTTCATGGGTTTTTAAAAGTAATTTATTTTTATAATGGGGTTTAGCTGCTTTTCACGGCTGTTTTTATGCCGCTTTACACCCACTTGACACACTAACAGAGAGATATCAATATATAGGTTTTCAGATTATTACTAGTCAGATATATACTTATGCGGTGAATCGGGCGTGTTGAGTGCAGTTCTCTGAGCAAGGAGTAGGTCTTGTCTATTACATATTGGGTTTATGGAATGGTATCTGAGCTAATTTGAAACTCTTGCTTTATGTATCACCCCACCTCACCTTTCCCGTTAAGCAGCAATAGTGTGTTTTCTGCATGTGTGACTCTGTTCTGTTTTGTAATTCAGCTCAAGTGTAACGGTTTTTACATTCCCTCTATAAGTGACACCTTATGAGAAGTGTCCTTTTCTGTGTGACTTATTTCACTTAGAATCGTCATACCTAAATCCACTCATCATGCTGCTACTAGCCTTATGACATTGATTTCATGGCTGAGTGGTATTCCATTGTACATAAGGACCTCAAATTTTTTATCCATTTTTCGCTTTCCTGGGATATTTATGGTGGAATGAAGTGGAGGTCCTTGTCAACAGAGCAACCCTAAACTTTGGGGTGCTTGTGTCTTGCTGATTTTTAATTTTCCCACTTTATACCCCCATGCGTGGAAGTGCCCTGTGCTCTCTAAGCTGTGTTTTTTAGATGTTTCAGGACACACCGTACACTTCTCCAGAGTGGCTCTTGGCAATTTACATCCCGCCCATCAGTGTAGCAAGGCTCCCATTTCTCCATGGCCTGTCCTGCATTTCTGGTTTTGACACTTTTTTCAGCATGGCCCTTTTGACTGATGGGAAGCGAGACTTCTTTGTAGCGCTGATTTGCCTTTCCAGGTTGCTTGGTTGGCCAAAAAGGGCGTATGCGTTTTTTCCTGAATATATTCAGGAAAAAACGCATACGCCCTTTTTGGCCAAGGGCATCATTGTCAACGTTTTGGCGCTTTTCATGTGCTTTAAAGGCGATTCGAATCTACCTCCTGAAATCTGTTTCCTGCAATTCTGCCTTGATTTCAATTCCTCGTCTTTGCCTTCCCTCAATATATTTGTGGACGAGAGTTATCATTTATAACTCTGTAGGATTGTGAATTGCAGTGCCCTGAAGCTCCATTTTACAACTCGCTTTTTTGGGAGGTGGCCGCAAAAGCGCAGGATGGCTTCAGGCCCTGTTCTGGTTCCGGGGGGCAGGCTGAGCCTGTGGTTAATTCTTCTTCCTGATGGGAAAATAGAGTGACCTGTGCCTGTCCCAACACAAAGAGCTAATCTCTCATTGGTTCCCCGTCTTCCCGTTCATCCTCAGGACAAATTGCAACCTGTACGGAACAGGAGGTTAAAGGTGCTGATGCTCCAAGTAGGGAGATTGCTACTAAAGTGGCTGGAATGGCGAACCCGAGCACAAGGAGATGAGAAATGAGGTGCATTTTAGAAACCTTTCCCCATCACACGGTGTACCATCTTCTTGGTTTCTCATGCATGTTTTCGATGTAGGAAGATGCCCTTGAACCTGGAGATTTGGGACCCATGCGATGGGTAGCACGCAGTATTACTTTAAAGGGTCTGCGTTTGCTCACCCAACCTCACCAAACCTCTCAGCCCGAAGAGTGTCCACCCTTATGTCTCATCCAGCTGTGGGTCTAGATACGGTCAATCCAGGTTGCATCACAGCCCCTGAACGACTTGTGTAAGAATTTCTCTCTCTTTCACTGTCTTTGTTTCATGGGTTTTTAAAAGTAATTTATTTTTATAATGGGGTTTAGCTGCTTTTCACGGCTGTGTTTATGCCGCTTTACACCCACTTGACACACTAACAGAGAGATATCAATATATAGGTTTTCAGATTATTACTAGTCAGATATATACTTATGCGGTGAATCGGGCGTGTTGAGTGCAGTTCTCTGAGCAAGGAGTAGGTCTTGTCTATTACATATTGGGTTTATGGAACGATATCTGAGCTAATTTGAAACTCTTGCTTTATGTATCACCCCACCTCACCTTTCCCGTTAAGCAGCCATAGTGTGTTTTCTGCATGTGTGACTCTGTTCTGTTTTGTAATTCAGTTCAAGTGTAACGGTTTTTACATTCCCTCTATAAGTGACACCTTAATAGAAGTGTCCTTTTCTGTGTGACTTATTTCACTTAGAATCGTCATACCTAAATCCACTCATCATGCTGCTACTAGCCTTATGACATTGATTTCATGGCGGAGTGGTATTCCATTGTACATAAGGACCTCAAATTTTTTATCCATTTTTCGCTTTCCTGGGATATTTAAGGTGGAATGAAGTGGAGGTCCTTGTCAACAGAGCATCCCTAAACTTTGGGGTGCTTGTGTCTTGCTGATTTTTAATTTTCCCACTTTATACCCCCATGCGTGGAAGTGCCCTATGATCTCTAAGCTGTGTTTTTTAGATGTTTCAGGACACACCGTACACTTCTCCAGAGTGGCTCTTGGCAATTTACATCCCGCCCATCAGTGTAGCAAGGCTCCCATTTCTCCATGGCCTGTCCTGCATTTCTGGTTTTGACACTTTTTTCAGCATGGCCCTTTTGAGCGATGGGAAGCGAGACTTCTTTGTAGCGCTGATTTGCCTTTCCAGGTTGCTTGGTTGGCCAGAAAGGGCGTATGCGTTTTTTCCTGAATATATTCAGGAAAAAACGCATACGCCCTTTTTGGCCAAGGGCATCATTGTCAACGTTTTGGCGCTTTTCATGTGCTTTAAAGGCGATTCGAATCTACCTCCTGAAATCTGTTTCCTGCAATTCTGCCTTGATTTCAATTCCTCGTCTTTGCCTTCCCTCAATATATTTGTGGACGAGAGTTATCATTTATAACTCTGTAGGATTGTGAATTGCAGTGCCCTGAAGCTCCATTTTACAACTCGCTTTTTTGGGAGGTGGCCGCAAAAGCGCAGGATGTCTTCAGGCCCTGTTCTGGTTCCGGGGGGCAGGCTGAGCCTGTGGTTAATTCTTCTTCCTGAGGGGAAAATAGAGTGACCTGTGCCTGTCCCAACACAAAGAGCTAATCTCTCATTGGTTCCCCATCTTCCCGTTCATCCTCAGGACAAATTGCAACCTGTACGGAACAGGAGGTTAAACGTGCTGATGCTCCAAGTAGGGAGATTGCTACTAAAGTGGCTGGAATGGCGAACCCGAGCACAAGGAGATGAGAAATGAGGTGCATTTTAGAAACCTTTCCCCATCACACGGTGTACCATCTTCTTGGTTTTCCATGCATGTTTTCGATGTAGGAAGATGCCCTTGAACCTGGAGATTTGGGACCCATGCGATGGGTAGCACGCAGTATTACTTTAAAGGGTCTGCGTTTGCTCACCCAACCTCACCAAACCTCTCAGCCCCAAGAGTGTCCACCCTTATGTCTCATCCAGCTGTGGGTCTAGATATGGTCAATCCAGGTTGCATCACAGCCCCTGAACGAATTGTGTAAGAATTTCTCTCTCTTTCCCTGTCTTTGTTTCATGGGTTTTTAAAAGTAATTTATTTTTATAATGGGGTTTAGCTGCTTTTCACGGCTGTGTTTATGCCGCTTTACACCCACTTGACACACTAACAGAGAGATATCAATACATAGGTTTTAAGATTATTACTAGTCAGATATATTCTTGTGCAGTGAATCGGGCATGTTGAGTCCAGTTCTCTGAGCAAGGAGTAGGTCTTGTCTATTACATATTGGGTTTATGGAACGGTATCTGAGCTAATTTGAAACTCTTGTTTTATGTATCACCCCACCTCACCTTTCCCGTTAAGCAGCCATAGTGTGTTTTCTGCATGTGTGACTCTGTTCTGTTTTGTAATTCAGTTCAAATGTAACGGTTTTTACATTCCCTCTATAAGTGACACCTTATGAGAAGTGTCCTTTTCTCTGTGACTTATTTCACTTAGAATCGTCGTACCTAAATCCACTCATCATGCTGCTACTAGCCTTATGACATTGATTTCATGGCTGAGTGATATTCCATTGTACATAAGGACCCCAACTTCTTTATCCATTTTTCTCTTTCCTGGGATATTTAAGGTGGAATGAAGTGGAGGTCCTAGGCAACAGAGCAGCCCTAAACTTTGGGGTGCTTGTGTCTTGCTGATTTTTCATTTTCCCAATTTATACCCCCATGTGTGGAAGTGCCCTATGCTCTCTAAGCTGTGGTTTTTAGATGTTTCAGGACACACCGTACACTTCTCCAGAGTGGCTGTTGGCAATTTACATCCCGCCCATCAGTGTAGCAAGGCTCCCATTTCTCCATGGCCTGTCCTGCATTTCTGGTTTTGACACTTTTTTCAGCATGGCCCTTTTGACCGATGGGAAGTGAGACTTCTTTGTAGTGCTGATTTGCCTTTCCAGGTTGCTTGGTTGGCCCAAAAGGGCGTATGCGTTTTTTTCTGAATATATTCAGGAATAACGCATACGCACTTTTTGGCCAAAAGCATCATTGTCAACATTTTGCCGCTTTTCATGTGCTTTAAAGGCGATTCGAATCTACCTCCTGAAATCTGTTTCCTGCAATTCTGCCTTGATTTCAAATCCTCTTCTTTGCCTTCTCTCAATATATTTGTGGACGAGAGTTATCATTTATAACTCTGCAGGTTTGTGAATTGCAGTGCCCTGAAGCTCAATTTTACAACTCGCTTATTTGGGAGCTGGCCGCAAAAGCGCAGGATGGCTTCAGGCCCTATTCTGGTTCCGGGGGGCAGGCTGAGCCTGTGGTTAAGTCTTCTTCCTGATGGGAAAATAGAGTGACCTGTGCCTGTCCCAACACCAAGAGCTAGTCTCTCATTGGTTCCCCTTCTTCCCCTTCATCCTCAGGACAAATTTCAACCTGTACGGAACAGGAGGTTAAAGATGCTGATGCTCCAAGTAGGGAGATTGCTAGTAAAGTGGCTGGAATTGCGAACCCGAGAACAAGGAGATGAGAAATGAGGTGCGTTTTAGAAACCTTTTCCTTCACACGGTGTACCATCTTCTGGGTTTCTCATGCATGTTTTCGATGTAGGAAGATGCCCTTGAACCTGGAGATTTGGGACCCATGCGATGGGTAGCACGCAGTATTACTTTAAAGGGTCTGCGTTTGCTCACCCAACCTCACCAAACCTCTCAGCCCCAAGAGTGTCCACCCTTATGTCTCATCCAGCTGTGGGTCTAGATATGGTCAATCCAGGTTGCATCACAGCCCCTGAACGAATTGTGTAAGAATTTCTCTCTCATTCACTGTCTTTGTTTCATGGGTTTTTAAAAGTAATTTATTTTTATAATGGGGTTTAGCTGCTTTTCACGGCTGTGTTTATTCCGCTTTACACCCACTTGACAAACTAACAGAGAGATATCAATACATAGGTTTTAAGATTATTACTAGTCAGATATATTCTTGTGTGGTGAATCGGGCGTGTTGAGTCCAGTTCTCTGAGCAAGGAGTAGGTCTTGTCTATTACATATTGGGTTTATGGAACGGTATCTGAGCTAATTTGAAACTCTTGTTTTATGTATCACCCCACCTCACCTTTCCCGTTATGCAGCAATAGTGTGTTTTCTGCATGTGTGACTCTGTTCTGTTTTGTAATTCAGCTCAAGTGTAACGGTTTTTACATTCCCTCTATAAGTGACACCTTATGAGAAGTGTCCTTTTCTGTGTGACTTATTTCACTTAGAATCGTCATACCTAAATCCACTCATCATGCTGCTACTAGCCTTATGACATTGATTTCATGGCTGAGTGATATTCCATTGTACATAAGGACCACAACTTTTTTATCCATTTTTCTCTTTCCTGGGATATTTAAGGTGGAATAAAGTGGAGGTCATTGTCAACAGAGCAGCCCTAAACTTTGGGGTGCTTGTGTCTTGCTGATTTTCAATTTTCCCACTTTATAACCCCATGCGTGGAAGTGCCCTATGCTCTCTAAGCTGTGTTTTTTAGATGTTTCAGGACACACGGTACACTTCTCCAGAGTGGCTGTTGGCAATTTACATCCCGCCCATCAGTGTAGCAAGGCTCCCATTTCTCCATGGCCTGTCCTGCATTTCTGGTTTTGACACTTTTTTCAGCATGGCCCTTTTGACCGATGGGAAGCTAGACTTCTTTGTAGCGCTGATTTGCCTTTCCAGGTTGCTTGGTTGGCCAAAAAGGGCGTATGCGTTTTTTCCTGAATATATTCAGGAAAAAACGCATACGCCCTTTTTGGCCAAGGGCATCATTGTCAACGTTTTCCCGCTTTTCATGTGCTTTAAAGGAGATTCGAATCTACCTCCTGAAATCTGTTTCCTGCAATTCTGCCTTGATTTCAATTCCTTGTCTTTGCCTTCCCTCAATATATTTGGGGACGAGAGTTATCATTTATAACTCTGTAGGATTGTGAATTGCAAAGCCCTGATGCTCCATTTTACAATTCGCTTTTTTGGGAGGTGGCTGCGAAAGCGCAGGATGGCTTCAGGCCCTGTTCTGGTTCCGGGGGGCAGGCTGAGCCTGTGGTTAATTCTTCTTCCTGATGGGAAAATAGAGTGACCTGTGCCTGTCCCAACACCAAGAGCTAGTCTCTCATTGGTTCCCCTTCTTCCCCTTCATCCTCAGGACAAATTGCAACCTGTACGGAACAGGAGGTTAAAGATGCTGATGCTCCAAGTAGGGAGATTGCTAGTAAAGTGGCTGGAATTGCGAACCCGAGAACAAGGAGATGAGAAATGAGGTGCGTTTTAGAAACCTTTCCCCATCACACGGTGTACCATCTTCTGGGTTTCTCATGCATGTTTTCAATGTAGGAAGATGCCCTTGAACCTGGAGATTTGGGACCCATGCGATGGGTAGCACGCAGTATTACTTTAAAGGGTCTGCGTTTGCTCACCCAACCTCACCAAACCTCTCAGCCCCAAGAGTGTCCACCCTTATGTCTCATCCAGCTGTGGGTCTAGATATGGTCAATCAAGGTTGCATCCCAGCCCCTGAACGACTTGTGTAAGAATTTCTCTCTCTTTCACTGTCTTTGTTTCATGGGTTTTTAAAAGTAATTTATTTTTATAATGGGGTTTAGCTGCTTTTCACGGCTGTGTTTATGCCGCTTTACACCCACTTGACACACTAACAGAGAGATATCAATATATAGGTTTTCAGATTATTACTAGTCAGATATATACTTATGCGGTGAATCGGGCGTGTTGAGTGCAGTTCTCTGAGCAAGGAGTAGGTCTTGTCTATTACATATTGGGTTTATGGAACGGTATCTGAGCTAATTTGAAACTCTTGCTTTATGTATCACCCCACCTCACCTTTCCCGTTAAGCAGCAATAGTGTGTTTTCTGCATGTGTGACTCTGTTCTGTTTTGTAATTCAGCTCAAGTGTAACGGTTTTTACATTCCCTCTATAAGTGACACCTTATGAGAAGTGTCCTTTTCTGTGTGACTTATTTCACTTAGAATCGTCATACCTAAATCCACTCATCCTGCTGCTACTAGCCTTATGACATTGATTTCATGGCTGAGTGGTATTCCATTGCACATAAGGACCTCAAATTTTTTATCCATTTTTCGCTTTCCTGGGATATTTATGGTGGAATGAAGTGGAGGTCCTTGTCAACAGAGCAAGCCTAAACTTTGGGGTGCTTGTGTCTTGCTGATTTTTAATTTTCCCACTTTATACCCCCATGCGTGGAAGTGCCCTATGCTCTCTAAGCTGTGTTTTTTAGATGTTTCAGGACACACCGTACACTTCTCCAGAGTGGCTGTTGGCAATTTACATCCCGCCCCTCAGTGTAGCAAGGCTCCCATTTCTCCATGGCCTGTCCTGCATTTCTGGTTTTGACACTTTTTTCAGCATGGCCCTTTTGACCGATGGGAAGCGAGACTTCTTTGTAGCGCTGATTTGCCTTTCCAGGTTGCTTGGTTGGCCAAAAAGGGCGTATGCGTTTTTTCCTGAATATATTCAGGAAAAAACGCATACGCCCTTTTTGGCCAAGGGCATCATTGTCAAAGTTTTGGCGCTTTTCATGTGCTTTAAAGGCGATTCGAATCTACCTCCTGAAATCTGTTTCCTGCAATTCTGCCTTGATTTCAATTCCGCGTCTTTGCCTTCCCTCAATATATTTGTGGACGAGAGTTATCATTTATAACTCTGTAGGATTGTGAATTGCAGTGCCCTGAAGCTCCATTTTACAACTCGCTTTTTTGGGAGGTGGCCGCAAAAGCGCAGGATGGCTTCAGGCCCTGTTCTGGTTCCGGGGGGCAGGCTGAGCCTGTGGTTAATTCTTCTTCCTGATGGGAAAATAGAGTGACCTGTGCCTGTCCCAACACCAAGAGCTAATCTCTCATTGGTTCCCCGTCTTCCCGTTCATCCTCAGGACGAATTGCAACCTGTACGGAACAGGAGGTTAAAGGTGCTGATGCTCCAAGTAGGGAGATTGCTACTAAAGTGGCTGGAATGGCGAACCCGAGCACAAGGAGATGAATAATGAGGTGCATTTTAGAAACCTTTCCCCATCACACGGTGTACCATCTTCTTGGTTTCTCATGCATGTTTTCGATGTAGGAAGATGCCCTTGAACCTGAGATTTGGGACCCATGCGATGGGTAGCACGCAGTATTACTTTAAAGGGTCTGCGTTTGCTCACCCAACCTCACCAAACCTCTCAGCCCCAAGAGTGTCCACCCTTATGTCTCATCCAGCTGTGGGTCTAGATATGGTCAATCCAGGTTGCATCACAGCCCCTGAACGAATTGTGTAAGAATTTCTCTCTCTTTCACTGTCTTTGTTTCATGGGTTTTTAAAAGTAATTTATTTTTATAATGGGGTTTAGCTGCTTTTCACGGCTGTGTTTATGCCGCTTTACACCCACTTGACACACTAACAGAGAGATATCAATACATAGGTTTTAAGATTATTACTAGTCAGATATATTCTTGTGCAGTGAATCGTGCGTGTTGAGTCCAGTTCTCTGAGCAAGGAGTAGGTCTTGTCTATTACATAGTGGGTTTATGGAACGGTATCTGGGCTAATTTGAAACTCTTGTTTTATGTATCACCCCACCTCACCTTTCCCGTTAAGCAGCCATAGTGTGTTTTCTGCATGTGTGACTCTGTTCTGTTTTGTAATTCAGTTCAAATGTAACGGTTTTTACATTCCCTCTATAAGTGACACCTTATGAGAAGTGTCCTTTTCTGTGTGACTTATTTCACTTAGAATCGTCGTACCTAAATCCACTCATCATGCTGCTACTAGCCTTATGACATTGATTTCATGGCTGAGTGATATTCCATTGTACATAAGGACCCCAACTTCTTTATCCATTTTTCTCTTTCCTGGGATATTTAAGGTGGAATGAAGTGGAGGTCCTAGGCAACAGAGCAGCCCTAAACTTTGGGGTGCTTGTGTCTTGCTGATTTTTCATTTTCCCAATTTATACCCCCATGTGTGGAAGTGCCCTATGCTCTCTAAGCTGTGGTTTTTAGATGTTTCAGGACACACCGTACACTTCTCCAGAGTGGCTGTTGGCAATTTACATCCCGCCCATCAGTGTAGCAAGGCTCCCATTTCTCCATGGCCTGTCCTGCATTTCTGGTTTTGACACTTTTTTCAGCATGGCCCTTTTGACCGATGGGAAGTGAGACTTCTTTGTAGTGCTGATTTGCCTTTCCAGGTTGCTTGGTTGGCCCAAAAGGGCGTATGCGTTTTTTTCTGAATATATTCAGGAATAACGCATACGCACTTTTTGGCCAAAAGCATCATTGTCAACATTTTGCCGCTTTTCATGTGCTTTAAAGGCGATTCGAATCTACCTCCTGAAATCTGTTTCCTGCAATTCTGCCTTGATTTCAAATCCTCTTCTTTGCCTTCTCTCAATATATTTGTGGACGAGAGTTATCATTTATAACTCTGCAGGTTTGTGAATTGCAGTGCCCTGAAGCTCAATTTTACAACTCGCTTATTTGGGAGCTGGCCGCAAAAGCGCAGGTTGGCTTCAGGCCCTATTCTGGTTCCGGGGGGCAGGCTGAGCCTGTGGTTAAGTCTTCTTCCTGATGGGAAAATAGAGTGACCTGTGCCTGTCCCAACACCAAGAGCTAGTCTCTCATTGGTTCCCCGTCTTCCCGTTCATCCTCAGGACAAATTGCAACCTGTACGGAACAGGAGGTTAAAGGTGCTGATGCTCCAATTAGGGAGATTGCTAGTAAAGTGGCTGGAATTGAGAACCCGAGAACAAGGAGATGAGAAATGAGGTGCGTTTTAGAAACCTTTCCCCATCACATGGTGTACCATCTTCTGGGTTTCTCATGCATGTTTTCGATGTAGGAAGATGCCCTTGAACCTGGAGATTTGGGACCCATGCGATGGGTAGCACGCAGTATTACTTTAAAGGGTCTGCGTTTGCTCACCCAACCTCACCAAACCTCTCAGCCCCAAGAGTGTCCACCCTTATGTCTCATCCAGCTGTGGGTCTAGATATGGTCAATCCAGGTTGCATCACAGCCCCTGAACGAATTGTGTAAGAATTTCTCTCTCATTCACTGTCTTTGTTTCATGGGTTTTTAAAAGTAATTTATTTTTATAATGGGGTTTAGCTGCTTTTCACGGCTGTGTTTATTCCGCTTTACACCCACTTGACAAACTAACAGAGAGATATCAATACATAGGTTTTAAGATTATTACTAGTCAGATATATTCTTGTGTGGTGAATCGGGCGTGTTGAGTCCAGTTCTCTGAGCAAGGAGTAGGTCTTGTCTATTACATATTGGGTTTATGGAACGGTATCTGAGCTAATTTGAAACTCTTGTTTTATGTATCACCCCACCTCACCTTTCCCGTTATGCAGCAATAGTGTGTTTTCTGCATGTGTGACTCTGTTCTGTTTTGTAATTCAGCTCAAGTGTAACGGTTTTTACATTCCCTCTATAAGTGACACCTTATGAGAAGTGTCCTTTTCTGTGTGACTTATTTCACTTAGAATCGTCATACCTAAATCCACTCATCCTGCTGCTACTAGCCTTATGACATTGATTTCATGGCTGAGTGGTATTCCATTGTACATAAGGACCTCAAATTTTTTATCCATTTTTCGCTTTCCTGGGATATTTATGGTGGAATGAAGTGGAGGTCCTTGTCAACAGAGCAAGCCTAAACTTTGGGGTGCTTGTGTCTTGCTGAATTTTAATTTTCCCACTTTATACCCCCATGCGTGGAAGTGCCCTATGCTCTCTAAGCTGTGTTTTTTAGATGTTTCAGGACACACCGTACACTTCTCCAGAGTGGCTGTTGGCAATTTACATCCCGCCCATCAGTGTAGCAAGGCTCCCATTTCTCCATGGCCTGTCCTGCATTTCTGGTTTTGACACTTTTTTCAGCATGGCCCTTTTGACTGATGGGAAGCGAGACTTCTTTGTAGCGCTGATTTGCCTTTCCAGGTTGCTTGGTTGGCCAAAAAGGGCGTATGCGTTTTTTCCTGAATATATTCAGGAAAAAACGCATACGCCCTTTTTGGCCAAGGGCATCATTGTCAACGTTTTGGCGCTTTTCATGTGCTTTAAAGGCGATTCGAATCTACCTCCTGAAATCTGTTTCCTGCAATTCTGCCTTGATTTCAATTCCTCGTCTTTGCCTTCCCTCAATATATTTGTGGACGAGAGTTATCATTTATAACTCTGTAGGATTGTGAATTGCAGTGCCCTGAAGCTCCATTTTACAACTCGCTTTTTTGGGAGGTGGCCGCAAAAGCGCAGGATGGCTTCAGGCCCTGTTCTGGTTCCGGGGGGCAGGCTGAGCCTGTTGTTAATTCTTCTTCCTGATGGGAAAATAGAGTGACCTGTGCCTGTCCCAACACCAAGAGCTAATCTCTCATTGGTTCCCCGTCTTCCCGTTCATCCTCAGGACAAATTGCAACCTGTACGGAACAGGAGGTTAAAGGTGCTGATGCTCCAAGTAGGGAGATTGCTACTAAAGTGGCTGGAATGGCTAACCCGAGCACAAGGAGATGAGAAATGAGGTGCATTTTAGAAACCCTTCCCCATCACACGGTGTACCATCTTCTGGGTTTCTCATGCATGTTTTCGATGTAGGAAGATGCCCTTGAACCTGGAGATTTGGGACCCATGCGATGGGTAGCACGCAGTATTACTTTAAAGGGTCTGCGTTTGCTCACCCAACCTCACCAAACCTCTCAGCCCCAAGAGTGTCCACCCTTATGTCTCATCCAGCTGTGGGTCTAGATATGGTCAATCCAGGTTGCATCACAGCCCCTGAACGAATTGTGTAAGAATTTCTCTCTCTTTCACTGTCTTTGTTTCATGGGTTTTTAAAAGTAATTTATTTTTATAATGGGGTTTAGCTGCTTTTCACGGCTGTGTTTATGCCGCTTTACACCCACTTGACACACTAACAGAGAGATATCAATACATAGGTTTTAAGATTATTACTAGTCAGATATATTCTTGTGCAGTGAATCGGGCGTGTTGAGTCCAGTTCTCTGAGCAAGGAGTAGGTCTTGTCTATTACATATTGGGTTTATGGAACGGTATCTGAGCTAATTTGAAACTCTTGTTTTATGTATCACCCCACCTCACCTTTCCCGTTAAGCAGCCATAGTGTGTTTTCTGCATGTGTGACTCTGTTCTGTTTTGTAATTCAGTTCAAATGTAACGGTTTTTACATTCCCTCTATAAGTGACACCTTATGAGAAGTGTCCTTTTCTGTGTGACTTATTTCACTTAGAATCGTCGTACCTAAATCCACTCATCATGCTGCTACTAGCCTTATGACATTGATTTCATGGCTGAGTGATATTCCATTGTACATAAGGACCCCAACTTCTTTATCCATTTTTCTCTTTCCTGGGATATTTAAGGTGGAATGAAGTGGAGGTCCTAGGCAACAGAGCAGCCCTAAACTTTGGGGTGCTTGTGTCTTGCTGATTTTTCATTTTCCCAATTTATACCCCCATGTGTGGAAGTGCCCTATGCTCTCTAAGCTGTGGTTTTTAGATGTTTCAGGACACACCGTACACTTCTCCAGAGTGGCTGTTGGCAATTTACATCCCGCCCATCAGTGTAGCAAGGCTCCCATTTCTCCATGGCCTGTCCTGCATTTCTGGTTTTGACACTTTTTTCAGCATGGCCCTTTTGACCGATGGGAAGTGAGACTTCTTTGTAGTGCTGATTTGCCTTTCCAGGTTGCTTGGTTGGCCCAAAAGGGCGTATGCGTTTTTTTCTGAATATATTCAGGAATAACGCATACGCACTTTTTGGCCAAAAGCATCATTGTCAACATTTTGCCGCTTTTCATGTGCTTTAAAGGCGATTCGAATCTACCTCCTGAAATCTGTTTCCTGCAATTCTGCCTTGATTTCAAATCCTCTTCTTTGCCTTCTCTCAATATATTTGTGGACGAGAGTTATCATTTATAACTCTGCAGGTTTGTGAATTGCAGTGCCCTGAAGCTCAATTTTACAACTCGCTTATTTGGGAGCTGGCCGCAAAAGCGCAGGATGGCTTCAGGCCCTATTCTGGTTCCGGGGGGCAGGCTGAGCCTGTGGTTAAGTCTTCTTCCTGATGGGAAAATAGAGTGACCTGTGCCTGTCCCAACACCAAGAGCTAGTCTCTCATTGGTTCCCCGTCTTCCCGTTCATCCTCAGGACAAATTGCAACCTGTACGGAACAGGAGGTTAAAGGTGCTGATGCTCCAATTAGGGAGATTGCTAGTAAAGTGGCTGGAATTGAGAACCCGAGAACAAGGAGATGAGAAATGAGGTGCGTTTTAGAAACCTTTCCCCATCACATGGTGTACCATCTTCTGGGTTTCTCATGCATGTTTTCGATGTAGGAAGATGCCCTTGAACCTGGAGATTTGGGACCCATGCGATGGGTAGCACGCAGTATTACTTTAAAGGGTCTGCGTTTGCTCACCCAACCTCACCAAACCTCTCAGCCCCAAGAGTGTCCACCCTTATGTCTCATCCAGCTGTGGGTCTAGATATGGTCAATCCAGGTTGCATCACAGCCCCTGAACGAATTGTGTAAGAATTTCTCTCTCATTCACTGTCTTTGTTTCATGGGTTTTTAAAAGTAATTTATTTTTATAATGGGGTTTAGCTGCTTTTCACGGCTGTGTTTATTCCGCTTTACACCCACTTGACAAACTAACAGAGAGATATCAATACATAGGTTTTAAGATTATTACTAGTCAGATATATTCTTGTGTGGTGAATCGGGCGTGTTGAGTCCAGTTCTCTGAGCAAGGAGTAGGTCTTGTCTATTACATATTGGGTTTATGGAACGGTATCTGAGCTAATTTGAAACTCTTGTTTTATGTATCACCCCACCTCACCTTTCCCGTTATGCAGCAATAGTGTGTTTTCTGCATGTGTGACTCTGTTCTGTTTTGTAATTCAGCTCAAGTGTAACGGTTTTTACATTCCCTCTATAAGTGACACCTTATGAGAAGTGTCCTTTTCTGTGTGACTTATTTCACTTAGAATCGTCATACCTAAATCCACTCATCCTGCTGCTACTAGCCTTATGACATTGATTTCATGGCTGAGTGGTATTCCATTGTACATAAGGACCTCAAATTTTTTATCCATTTTTCGCTTTCCTGGGATATTTATGGTGGAATGAAGTGGAGGTCCTTGTCAACAGAGCAAGCCTAAACTTTGGGGTGCTTGTGTCTTGCTGAATTTTAATTTTCCCACTTTATACCCCCATGCGTGGAAGTGCCCTATGCTCTCTAAGCTGTGTTTTTTAGATGTTTCAGGACACACCGTACACTTCTCCAGAGTGGCTGTTGGCAATTTACATCCCGCCCATCAGTGTAGCAAGGCTCCCATTTCTCCATGGCCTGTCCTGCATTTCTGGTTTTGACACTTTTTTCAGCATGGCCCTTTTGACTGATGGGAAGCGAGACTTCTTTGTAGCGCTGATTTGCCTTTCCAGGTTGCTTGGTTGGCCAAAAAGGGCGTATGCGTTTTTTCCTGAATATATTCAGGAAAAAACGCATACGCCCTTTTTGGCCAAGGGCATCATTGTCAACGTTTTGGCGCTTTTCATGTGCTTTAAAGGCGATTCGAATCTACCTCCTGAAATCTGTTTCCTGCAATTCTGCCTTGATTTCAATTCCTCGTCTTTGCCTTCCCTCAATATATTTGTGGACGAGAGTTATCATTTATAACTCTGTAGGATTGTGAATTGCAGTGCCCTGAAGCTCCATTTTACAACTCGCTTTTTTGGGAGGTGGCCGCAAAAGCGCAGGATGGCTTCAGGCCCTGTTCTGGTTCCGGGGGGCAGGCTGAGCCTGTTGTTAATTCTTCTTCCTGATGGGAAAATAGAGTGACCTGTGCCTGTCCCAACACCAAGAGCTAATCTCTCATTGGTTCCCCGTCTTCCCGTTCATCCTCAGGACAAATTGCAACCTGTACGGAACAGGAGGTTAAAGGTGCTGATGCTCCAAGTAGGGAGATTGCTACTAAAGTGGCTGGAATGGCTAACCCGAGCACAAGGAGATGAGAAATGAGGTGCATTTTAGAAACCCTTCCCCATCACACGGTGTACCATCTTCTGGGTTTCTCATGCATGTTTTCGATGTAGGAAGATGCCCTTGAACCTGGAGATTTGGGACCCATGCGATGGGTAGCACGCAGTATTACTTTAAAGGGTCTGCGTTTGCTCACCCAACCTCACCAAACCTCTCAGCCCCAAGAGTGTCCACCCTTATGTCTCATCCAGCTGTGGGTCTAGATATGGTCAATCCAGGTTGCATCACAGCCCCTGAACGAATTGTGTAAGAATTTCTCTCTCTTTCACTGTCTTTGTTTCATGGGTTTTTAAAAGTAATTTATTTTTATAATGGGGTTTAGCTGCTTTTCACGGCTGTGTTTATGCCGCTTTACACCCACTTGACACACTAACAGAGAGATATCAATACATAGGTTTTAAGATTATTACTAGTCAGATATATTCTTGTGCAGTGAATCGGGCGTGTTGAGTCCAGTTCTCTGAGCAAGGAGTAGGTCTTGTCTATTACATATTGGGTTTATGGAACGGTATCTGAGCTAATTTGAAACTCTTGTTTTATGTATCACCCCACCTCACCTTTCCCGTTAAGCAGCCATAGTGTGTTTTCTGCATGTGTGACTCTGTTCTGTTTTGTAATTCAGTTCAAATGTAACGGTTTTTACATTCCCTCTATAAGTGACACCTTATGAGAAGTGTCCTTTTCTGTGTGACTTATTTCACTTAGAATCGTCGTACCTAAATCCACTCATCATGCTGCTACTAGCCTTATGACATTGATTTCATGGCTGAGTGATATTCCATTGTACATAAGGACCCCAACTTCTTTATCCATTTTTCTCTTTCCTGGGATATTTAAGGTGGAATGAAGTGGAGGTCCTAGGCAACAGAGCAGCCCTAAACTTTGGGGTGCTTGTGTCTTGCTGATTTTTCATTTTCCCAATTTATACCCCCATGTGTGGAAGTGCCCTATGCTCTCTAAGCTGTGGTTTTTAGATGTTTCAGGACACACCGTACACTTCTCCAGAGTGGCTGTTGGCAATTTACATCCCGCCCATCAGTGTAGCAAGGCTCCCATTTCTCCATGGCCTGTCCTGCATTTCTGGTTTTGACACTTTTTTCAGCATGGCCCTTTTGACCGATGGGAAGTGAGACTTCTTTGTAGTGCTGATTTGCCTTTCCAGGTTGCTTGGTTGGCCCAAAAGGGCGTATGCGTTTTTTTCTGAATATATTCAGGAATAACGCATACGCACTTTTTGGCCAAAAGCATCATTGTCAACATTTTGCCGCTTTTCATGTGCTTTAAAGGCGATTCGAATCTACCTCCTGAAATCTGTTTCCTGCAATTCTGCCTTGATTTCAAATCCTCTTCTTTGCCTTCTCTCAATATATTTGTGGACGAGAGTTATCATTTATAACTCTGCAGGTTTGTGAATTGCAGTGCCCTGAAGCTCAATTTTACAACTCGCTTATTTGGGAGCTGGCCGCAAAAGTGCAGGATGGCTTCAGGCCCTGTTCTGGTTCCGGGGGGCAGGCTGAGCCTGTGGTTAATTCTTCTTCCTAATGGGAAAATAGAGTGACCTGTGCCTGTCCCAACACCAAGAGCTAGTCTCTCATTGGTTCCCCTTCTTCCCCTTCATCCTCAGGACAAATTGCAACCTGTACGGAACAGGAGGTTAAAGGTGCTGATGCTCCAATTAGGGAGATTGCTAGTAAAGTGGCTGGAATTGAGAACCCGAGAACAAGGAGATGAGAAATGAGGTGCGTTCTAGAAACCTTTCCCCATCACATGGTGTACCATCTTCTGGGTTTCTCATGCATGTTTTCGATGTAGGAAGATGCCCTTGAACCTGGAGATTTGGGACCCATGCGATGGGTAGCACGCAGTATTACTTTAAAGGGTCTGCGTTTGCTCACCCAACCTCACCAAACCTCTCAGCCCCAAGAGTGTCCACCCTTATGTCTCATCCAGCTGTGGGTCTAGATATGGTCAATCCAGGTTGCATCACAGCCCCTGAACGAATTGTGTAAGAATTTCTCTCTCATTCACTGTCTTTGTTTCATGGGTTTTTAAAAGTAATTTATTTTTATAATGGGGTTTAGCTGCTTTTCACGGCTGTGTTTATTCCGCTTTACACCCACTTGACAAACTAACAGAGAGATATCAATACATAGGTTTTAAGATTATTACTAGTCAGATATATTCTTGTGTGGTGAATCGGGCGTGTTGAGTCCAGTTCTCTGAGCAAGGAGTAGGTCTTGTCTATTACATATTGGGTTTATGGAACGGTATCTGAGCTAATTTGAAACTCTTGTTTTATGTATCACCCCACCTCACCTTTCCCGTTAAGCAGCCATAGTGTGTTTTCTGCATGTGTGACTCTGTTCTGTTTTGTAATTCAGTTCAAGTGTAAAGGTTTTTACATTCCCTCTATAAGTGACACCGTATGAGAAGTGTCCTTTTCTGTGTGACTTATTTCACTTAGAATCGTCATACCTAAATCCACTCATCATGCTGCTACTAGCCTTATGACATTGATTTCATGGCTGAGTGATATTCCATTGTACATAAGGACCACAACTTTTTTATCCATTTTTCTCTTTCCTGGGATATTTAAGGTGGAATAAAGTGGAGGTCATTGTCAACAGAGCAGCCCTAAACTTTGGGGTGCTTGTGTCTTGCTGATTTTCAATTTTCCAACTTTATAACCCCATGCGTGGAAGTGCCCTATGCTCTCTAAGCTGTGTTTTTTAGATGTTTCAGGACACACGGTACACTTCTCCAGAGTGGCTGTTGGCAATTTACATCCCGCCCATCAGTGTAGCAAGGCTCCCATTTCTCCATGGCCTGTCCTGCATTTCTGGTTTTGACACTTTTGTCAGCATGGCCCTTTTGACCGATGGGAAGCTAGACTTCTTTGTAGCGCTGATTTGCCTTTCCAGGTTGCTTGGTTGGCCAAAAAGGGCGTATGCGTTTTTTCCTGAATATATTCAGGAAAAAACGCATACGCCCTTTTTGGCCAAGGGCATCATTGTCAACGTTTTCCCGCTTTTCATGTGCTTTAAAGGAGATTCGAATCTACCTCCTGAAATCTGTTTCCTGCAATTCTGCCTTGATTTCAATTCTTCGTCTTTGCCTTCCCTCAATATATTTGGGGACGAGAGTTATCATTTATAACTCTGTAGGATTGTGAATTGCAAAGCCCTGATGCTCCATTTTACAACTCGCTTTTTTGGGAGGTGGCTGCAAAAGCGCAGGATGGCTTCAGGCCCTGTTCTGGTTCCGGGGGGCAGGCTGAGCCTGTGGTTAATTCTTCTTCCTGATGGGAAAATAGAGTGACCTGTGCCTGTCCCAACACCAAGAGCTAGTCTCTCATTGGTTCCCCTTCTTCCCCTTCATCCTCAGGACAAATTGCAACCTGTACGGAACAGGAGGTTAAAGATGCTGATGCTCCAAGTAGGGAGATTGCTAGTAAAGTGGCTGGAATTGCGAACCCGAGAACAAGGAGATGAGAAATGAGGTGCGTTTTAGAAACCTTTCCCCATCACACGGTGTACCATCTTCTGGGTTTCTCATGCATGTTTTCAATGTAGGAAGATGCCCTTGAAACTGGAGATTTGGGACCCATGCGATGGGTAGCACGCAGTATTACTTTAAAGGGTCTGCGTTTGCTCACCCAACCTCACCAAACCTCTCAGCCCCAAGAGTGTCCACCCTTATGTCTCATCCAGCTGTGGGTCTAGATATGGTCAATCAAGGTTGCATCCCAGCCCCTGAACGAATTGTGTAAGAATTTCTCTCTCTTTCACTGTCTTTGTTTCATGGGTTTTTAAAAGTAATTTATTTTTATAATGGGGTTTAGCTGCTTTTCACGGCTGTGTTTATGCCGCTTTACACCCACTTGACACACTAACAGAGAGATATCAATATATAGGTTTTCAGATTATTACTAGTCAGATATATACTTATGCGGTGAATCGGGCGTGTTGAGTGCAGTTCTCTGAGCAAGGAGTAGGTCTTGTCTATTACATATTGGGTTTATGGAACGGTATCTGAGCTAATTTGAAACTCTTGCTTTATGTATCACCCCACCTCACCTTTCCCGTTAAGCAGCAATAGTGTGTTTTCTGCATGTGTGACTCTGTTCTGTTTTGTAATTCAGCTCAAGTGTAACGGTTTTTACATTCCCTCTATAAGTGACACCTTATGAGAAGTGTCCTTTTCTGTGTGACTTATTTCACTTAGAATCGTCATACCTAAATCCACTCATCCTGCTGCTACTAGCCTTATGACATTGATTTCATGGCTGAGTGGTATTCCATTGTACATAAGGACCTCAAATTTTTTATCCATTTTTCGCTTTCCTGGGATATTTATGGTGGAATGAAGTGGAGGTCCTTGTCAACAGAGCAAGCCTAAACTTTGGGGTGCTTGTGTCTTGCTGATTTTTAATTTTCCCACTTTATACCCCCATGCGTGGAAGTGCCCTATGCTCTCTAAGCTGTGTTTTTTAGATGTTTCAGGACACACCGTACACTTCTCCAGAGTGGCTGTTGGCAATTTACATCCCGCCCATCAGTGTAGCAAGGCTCCCATTTCTCCATGGCCTGTCCTGCATTTCTGGTTTTGACACTTTTTTCAGCATGGCCCTTTTGACCGATGGGAAGCGAGACTTCTTTGTAGCGCTGATTTGCCTTTCCAGGTTGCTTGGTTGGCCAAAAAGGGCGTATGCGTTTTTTCCTGAATATATTCAGGAAAAAACGCATACGCCCTTTTTGGCCAAGGGCATCATTGTCAACGTTTTGGCGCTTTTCATGTGCTTTAAAGGCGATTCGAATCTACCTCCTGAAATCTGTTTCCTGCAATTCTGCCTTGATTTCAATTCCTCGTCTTTGCCTTCCCTCAATATATTTGTGGACGAGAGTTATCATTTATAACTCTGTAGGATTGTGAATTGCAGTGCCCTGAAGCTCCATTTTACAACTCGCTTTTTTGGGAGGTGGCCGCAAAAGCGCAGGATGTCTTCAGGCCCTGTTCTGGTTCCGGGGGGCAGGCTGAGCCTGTGGTTAATTCTTCTTCCTGAGGGGAAAATAGAGTGACCTGTGCCTGTCCCAACACAAAGAGCTAATCTCTCATTGGTTCCCCATCTTCCCGTTCATCCTCAGGACAAATTGCAACCTGTACGGAACAGGAGGTTAAACGTGCTGATGCTCCAAGTAGGGAGATTGCTACTAAAGTGGCTGGAATGGCGAACCCGAGCACAAGGAGATGAGAAATGAGGTGCATTTTAGAAACCTTTCCCCATCACACGGTGTACCATCTTCTTGGTTTTTCATGCATGTTTTCGATGTAGGAAGATGCCCTTGAACATGGAGATTTGGGACCCATGCGATGGGTAGCACGCAGTATTACTTTAAAGGGTCTGCGTTTGCTCACCCAACCTCACCAAACCTCTCAGCCCCAAGAGTGTCCACCCTTATGTCTCATCCAGCTGTGGGTCTAGATATGGTCAATCCAGGTTGCATCACAGCCCCTGAACGAATTGTGTAAGAATTTCTCTCTCATTCACTGTCTTTGTTTCATGGGTTTTTAAAAGTAATTTATTTTTATAATGGGGTTTAGCTGCTTTTCACGGCTGTGTTTATTCCGCTTTACACCCACTTGACAAACTAACAGAGAGATATCAATACATAGGTTTTAAGATTATTACTAGTCAGATATATTCTTGTGTGGTGAATCGGGCGTGTTGAGTCCAGTTCTCTGAGCAAGGAGTAGGTCTTGTCTATTACATATTGGGTTTATGGAACGGTATCTGAGCTAATTTGAAACTCTTGTTTTATGTATCACCCCACCTCACCTTTCCCGTTATGCAGCAATAGTGTGTTTTCTGCATGTGTGACTCTGTTCTGTTTTGTAATTCAGCTCAAGTGTAACGGTTTTTACATTCCCTCTATAAGTGACACCTTATGAGAAGTGTCCTTTTCTGTGTGACTTATTTCACTTAGAATCGTCATACCTAAATCCACTCATCATGCTGCTACTAGCCTTATGACATTGATTTCATGGCTGAGTGATATTCCATTGTACATAAGGACCACAACTTTTTTATCCATTTTTCTCTTTCCTGGGATATTTAAGGTGGAATAAAGTGGAGGTCATTGTCAACAGAGCAGCCCTAAACTTTGGGGTGCTTGTGTCTTGCTGATTTTCAATTTTCCCACTTTATAACCCCATGCGTGGAAGTGCCCTATGCTCTCTAAGCTGTGTTTTTTAGATGTTTCAGGACACACGGTACACTTCTCCAGAGTGGCTGTTGGCAATTTACATCCCGCCCATCAGTGTAGCAAGGCTCCCATTTCTCCATGGCCTGTCCTGCATTTCTGGTTTTGACACTTTTTTCAGCATGGCCCTTTTGACCGATGGGAAGCTAGACTTCTTTGTAGCGCTGATTTGCCTTTCCAGGTTGCTTGGTTGGCCAAAAAGGGCGTATGCGTTTTTTCCTGAATATATTCAGGAAAAAACGCATACGCCCTTTTTGGCCAAGGGCATCATTGTCAACGTTTTCCCGCTTTTCATGTGCTTTAAAGGAGATTCGAATCTACCTCCTGAAATCTGTTTCCTGCAATTCTGCCTTGATTTCAATTCCTTGTCTTTGCCTTCCCTCAATATATTTGGGGACGAGAGTTATCATTTATAACTCTGTAGGATTGTGAATTGCAAAGCCCTGATGCTCCATTTTACAATTCGCTTTTTTGGGAGGTGGCTGCAAAAGCGCAGGATGGCTTCAGGCCCTGTTCTGGTTCCGGGGGGCAGGCTGAGCCTGTGGTTAATTCTTCTTCCTGATGGGAAAATAGAGTGACCTGTGCCTGTCCCAACACCAAGAGCTAGTCTCTCATTGGTTCCCCTTCTTCCCCTTCATCCTCAGGACAAATTGCAACCTGTACGGAACAGGAGGTTAAAGATGCTGATGCTCCAAGTAGGGAGATTGCTAGTAAAGTGGCTGGAATTGCGAACCCGAGAACAAGGAGATGAGAAATGAGGTGCGTTTTAGAAACCTTTCCCCATCACACGGTGTACCATCTTCTGGGTTTCTCATGCATGTTTTCAATGTAGGAAGATGCCCTTGAACCTGGAGATTTGGGACCCATGCGATGGGTAGCACGCAGTATTACTTTAAAGGGTCTGCGTTTGCTCACCCAACCTCACCAAACCTCTCAGCCCCAAGAGTGTCCACCCTTATGTCTCATCCAGCTGTGGGTCTAGATATGGTCAATCAAGGTTGCATCCCAGCCCCTGAACGACTTGTGTAAGAATTTCTCTCTCTTTCACTGTCTTTGTTTCATGGGTTTTTAAAAGTAATTTATTTTTATAATGGGGTTTAGCTGCTTTTCACGGCTGTGTTTATGCCGCTTTACACCCACTTGACACACTAACAGAGAGATATCAATATATAGGTTTTCAGATTATTACTAGTCAGATATATACTTATGCGGTGAATCGGGCGTGTTGAGTGCAGTTCTCTGAGCAAGGAGTAGGTCTTGTCTATTACATATTGGGTTTATGGAACGGTATCTGAGCTAATTTGAAACTCTTGCTTTATGTATCACCCCACCTCACCTTTCCCGTTAAGCAGCAATAGTGTGTTTTCTGCATGTGTGACTCTGTTCTGTTTTGTAATTCAGCTCAAGTGTAACGGTTTTTACATTCCCTCTATAAGTGACACCTTATGAGAAGTGTCCTTTTCTGTGTGACTTATTTCACTTAGAATCGTCATACCTAAATCCACTCATCCTGCTGCTACTAGCCTTATGACATTGATTTCATGGCTGAGTGGTATTCCATTGCACATAAGGACCTCAAATTTTTTATCCATTTTTCGCTTTCCTGGGATATTTATGGTGGAATGAAGTGGAGGTCCTTGTCAACAGAGCAAGCCTAAACTTTGGGGTGCTTGTGTCTTGCTGATTTTTAATTTTTCCACTTTATACCCCCATGCGTGGAAGTGCCCTATGCTCTCTAAGCTGTGTTTTTTAGATGTTTCAGGACACACCGTACACTTCTCCAGAGTGGCTGTTGGCAATTTACATCCCGCCCCTCAGTGTAGCAAGGCTCCCATTTCTCCATGGCCTGTCCTGCATTTCTGGTTTTGACACTTTTTTCAGCATGGCCCTTTTGACCGATGGGAAGCGAGACTTCTTTGTAGCGCTGATTTGCCTTTCCAGGTTGCTTGGTTGGCCAAAAAGGGCGTATGCGTTTTTTCCTGAATATATTCAGGAAAAAACGCATACGCCCTTTTTGGCCAAGGGCATCATTGTCAAAGTTTTGGCGCTTTTCATGTGCTTTAAAGGCGATTCGAATCTACCTCCTGAAATCTGTTTCCTGCAATTCTGCCTTGATTTCAATTCCGCGTCTTTGCCTTCCCTCAATATATTTGTGGACGAGAGTTATCATTTATAACTCTGTAGGATTGTGAATTGCAGTGCCCTGAAGCTCCATTTTACAACTCGCTTTTTTGGGAGGTGGCCGCAAAAGCGCAGGATGGCTTCAGGCCCTGTTCTGGTTCCGGGGGGCAGGCTGAGCCTGTGGTTAATTCTTCTTCCTGATGGGAAAATAGAGTGACCTGTGCCTGTCCCAACACCAAGAGCTAATCTCTCATTGGTTCCCCGTCTTCCCGTTCATCCTCAGGACGAATTGCAACCTGTACGGAACAGGAGGTTAAAGGTGCTGATGCTCCAAGTAGGGAGATTGCTACTAAAGTGGCTGGAATGGCGAACCCGAGCACAAGGAGATGAATAATGAGGTGCATTTTAGAAACCTTTCCCCATCACACGGTGTACCATCTTCTTGGTTTCTCATGCATGTTTTCGATGTAGGAAGATGCCCTTGAACCTGAGATTTGGGACCCATGCGATGGGTAGCACGCAGTATTACTTTAAAGGGTCTGCGTTTGCTCACCCAACCTCACCAAACCTCTCAGCCCCAAGAGTGTCCACCCTTATGTCTCATCCAGCTGTGGGTCTAGATATGGTCAATCCAGGTTGCATCACAGCCCCTGAACGAATTGTGTAAGAATTTCTCTCTCTTTCACTGTCTTTGTTTCATGGGTTTTTAAAAGTAATTTATTTTTATAATGGGGTTTAGCTGCTTTTCACGGCTGTGTTTATGCCGCTTTACACCCACTTGACACACTAACAGAGAGATATCAATACATAGGTTTTAAGATTATTACTAGTCAGATATATTCTTGTGCAGTGAATCGTGCGTGTTGAGTCCAGTTCTCTGAGCAAGGAGTAGGTCTTGTCTATTACATAGTGGGTTTATGGAACGGTATCTGGGCTAATTTGAAACTCTTGTTTTATGTATCACCCCACCTCACCTTTCCCGTTAAGCAGCCATAGTGTGTTTTCTGCATGTGTGACTCTGTTCTGTTTTGTAATTCAGTTCAAATGTAACGGTTTTTACATTCCCTCTATAAGTGACACCTTATGAGAAGTGTCCTTTTCTGTGTGACTTATTTCACTTAGAATCGTCGTACCTAAATCCACTCATCATGCTGCTACTAGCCTTATGACATTGATTTCATGGCTGAGTGATATTCCATTGTA
>NW_028124806.1:0-97350 GCF_965194825.1 Balaenoptera physalus | reverse complement strand
GTCTCAGGGCCTTAGTTAGGTAGCGTGTCAGTGCCTAAGTAAGTAGTAGTGTGAGGGCCTTAGTTAGGGACAGTGTCAATGCCTGTGTTGGGAGTAGTGTCAGAGCCTTAGTTAGGGACAGCTTCAGTGCCTGCGTTGGGAGTAGTGTCAGGGCCTTACTTAGGGACAGCGTCAGTGCCTGAGTTAGGAGTAGTGTGATGGCCGTAGTTAGGGACACTCTCAGTGCCAGAGTTGGGGGTAGTGGCAGGCCTTTGTTAGGGACTGTGCCAGGGCCTGAGTTAAGAGTAGTGTCAAGTCCTTAGTTAGGGACAGTGTTAGTGCCTGAGTTGAGAGTAAGGTCAAGGCCTTATTTAGGGACAATGTCAGGGCCTAGTTTGGGAGTAGTGTCAGGGCCTTAGATAGGGACAGTGTCAGTGCCTGAGTTGGGAGTACTGTCAGGGCGTATTTCGGGACAGTCTCAGTGCCTATGTTGGGATTAGTGTCACGGCCTTTGTTAGGAACAAAGTCAGTGCCTGAGTTGGGAGTTGTGTCAGGATATTAGTAAGGGACAGTGTCAGTGCCTGAGTTAGGAGAAGTGTCAGGGCTGTAGTTAGGGATAGTGTCAGTGCCTGAGTTGGAGGTAGTGTCAGGGCCTTAGGGACAATGTCAGTGGCTGAGATGGGAGTAGTGTCACGGTCTTAGTTACAGAGAGTGACAGCGCCTGAGTTGGGAATAGTGTCAGGGTCTTTGTTAGGGACAGTGTCAGGGTATTAGTTAAGAGTAGTGTCAAGGCCTTTGTTAGGGAGAGAGTCAGTGCCTGTGCTGGGAGTAGTATCAGGCCCTTCGTTAGGGGCCGTGTCAGGGTCTGAGGTAGAAGTAGTCTCAGGGCCTTAGTTAGGTAGCGTGTCAGTGCCTAAGTAAGTAGTAGTGTGAGGGCCTTAGTTAGGGACAGTGTCAATGCCTGTGTTGGGAGTAGTGTCAGAGCCTTAGTTAGGGACAGCTTCAGTGCCTGCGTTGGGAGTAGTGTCAGGGCCTTACTTAGGGACAGCGTCAGTGCCTGAGTTAGGAGTAGTGTGATGGCCGTAGTTAGGGACACTCTCAGTGCCAGAGTTGGGGGTAGTGGCAGGCCTTTGTTAGGGACTGTGCCAGGGCCTGAGTTAAGAGTAGTGTCAAGTCCTTAGTTAGGGAGAGTGTCAGTGCCTGTGCTGGGAGTAGTATCAGGCCCTTCGTTAGGGGCAGTGTCAGGGTCTGAGGTAGAAGTAGTCTCAGGGCCTTAGTTAGGTAGCGTGTCAGTGCCTAAGTAAGTAGTAGTGTGAGGGCCTTAGTTAGGGACAGTGTCAATGCCTGTGTTGGGAGTAGTGTCAGAGCCTTAGTTAGGGACAGCTTCAGTGCCTGCGTTGGGAGTAGTGTCAGGGCCTTACTTAGGGACAGCGTCAGTGCCTGAGTTAGGAGTAGTGTGATGGCCGTAGTTAGGGACACTCTCAGTGCCAGAGTTGGGGGTAGTGGCAGGCCTTTGTTAGGGACTGTGCCAGGGCCTGAGTTAAGAGTAGTGTCAAGTCCTTAGTTAGGGACAGTGTTAGTGCCTGAGTTGAGAGTAAGGTCAAGGCCTTATTTAGGGACAATGTCAGGGCCTAGTTTGGGAGTAGTGTCAGGGCCTTAGATAGGGACAGTGTCAGTGCCTGAGTTGGGAGTACTGTCAGGGCGTATTTCGGGACAGTCTCAGTGCCTATGTTGGGATTAGTGTCACGGCCTTTGTTAGGAACAAAGTCAGTGCCTGAGTTGGGAGTTGTGTCAGGATATTAGTAAGGGACAGTGTCAGTGCCTGAGTTAGGAGAAGTGTCAGGGCTGTAGTTAGGGATAGTGTCAGTGCCTGAGTTGGAGGTAGTGTCAGGGCCTTAGGGACAATGTCAGTGGCTGAGATGGGAGTAGTGTCACGGTCTTAGTTACAGAGAGTGACAGCGCCTGAGTTGGGAATAGTGTCAGGGTCTTTGTTAGGGACAGTGTCAGGGTATTAGTTAAGAGTAGTGTCAAGGCCTTTGTTAGGGAGAGTGTCAGTGTCTGAGTTGGGAGGAGTGTCAGACCCTTAGTTAAGGGACAGCGTCAGTGTCTGAGTTAGGAATAGTGCCAGAGCCTAAGTTATGGACAGTGCCAGGGCCTGAGTTAGGAGTATTCTGAGACCGGTAGTTAGTAACAGTGTAAGGGCCTGAGTTGTTAGTAGTTTCAGGGCCTTAGTTAGCGAAAGTGTCAATGCCGGAATTGGGAGTAATGTCAGGGCTTACTTAGGGAGAGTGTCAGTGCCTGAGGTGGAAGTAGTATCAGGGCCTTAGTTAAGGACAGTGTCAGTGCCTGAGTTCGGAGTACTGTCAGGGCATATTTAGGGACAGTCTCAGTGCCTATTTTGGGAGTAGTGTCACGGCCTTAGTTAGTGACATTGTCAGTGCCTGAGTAAGGAGTAGTGTCCGGGCCTTAGTTAGGGACAGTGTCAGTTGCTTAGTTAGGAGTAGTGTCCGGGCCTAAGTTAGGGCCAGTGTCAGTGCCTGAGTCAGGAGTAGAGTCGGGGCCTAAGTTAGGGACAGTGTCATTGCTTGAGATAGGAGTAGTGTCAGGGCCTTAGTTAGGAGGAGCATCAGTGCCTTCGTTAGGTATTGTATCAGCGCCTCAGTTAGGAATAGTTTCAGGGCCTTATTTAGGGACAGTGTTAGTGCCTGAGTTAGGAGTTGTGTCGGCCTTAGTTAGGGACCTTTTCAGGGCCTGAGTTAGGAGTAATGTCAGGGCCTTCCTTAAGTATTGTGTCAGCGCCTGAGTTAGGAATAGTGTCAGGGCCTTAGTTAGGGACATTGTCAGGGCATGACTTAGGAGTTGTGTTAGGGCGTGAGCTATGAATAGTGTCAGGGCTTTAGTTAGTGACAGTGTCAGTGCTGAGTTTGGAGTAGTATCAGGGCCTTAGTTAGAGACAGTGTCAGGGCCTGAGTTAGGTGTATGTCAGGGCCTAGTTAGGGACAGTGTCAGTGCCTGATTTAGGAGTAGTGTCACAGGCTTTGTTAGGGACAGTGTCAGGGCCTGAGTTAGGAGTAGTGTCACAGCTTTAGTTAGGACCAGTGTCAGGGCCTTAGTTAAGTCCAACATCAGCGCCTATGATAGGAATGAGATCAGGACCTGTGTTACAGGTAATGTCAGGGCCTTATTTAAGAACAGTGTCAGGGCCTGAGCTCTGACGGACTCCTTACTGTCCTCACTAAGGACTTTTGACACTACTGCTAATTCAGGCCCTGATAATGTCCCTAACTAAGGCCCTGACACTTTCCCTGGCTAAGGCCCTGAACTTCTCCTAAGTCAGGCCCTGATACTGTCCCTAGCAATGGCCCTGACACTACACCTAACTGAGGTCCCGACATGATACCTAACAAAGGCTTTGTTGCTAGTCCAAACTAAAGCCCTAACATTGGTCCTAAATAAGGCCTTGACACTAATCCTAACTCAGGCCCTAAAACTGTCCCTAACTAAGGCCCTGATAGTATGCCTAACTCAGGCCCTCATACGATTCCTAACAATGGCTCTGATGCTAGTCCAAACTAAGGCCCTGAAATTGGTCCTAAATAAGGCCTTGACACTAATCCTAACTCAGGCCCTAGCACTGTCCCTAACTAGGTCTCAGACAGTACACCTAAATCAGACCCTGACACAGTCCCTAAGCAAGGCCCTGACACTACTGCTAACTCAGTCCCTTACACTGTACCTAACAAAGTCTCTGATGCTAGGCCTAACTCAGGCCCTGAAACGGTCTGTAACTAAGGCCCTGCTGCCATCACTATCAAAAGTCCTGACATTATCCTGAGCTAATATCCTGACCTATGTCTTTCCAAGGTCCTGAAACTGTCCCAAAGTAAGCCCTGACGCTGTCCCTAAGTGAAGACCTGAGGCTGTCCCTAACTCAGGCCCTGAAGCTTTCCTTAACTGAAACCTTGAAGCTGTGACTAATTCAGGCCCTGATCATGTACCTAACGAAGACCTTAATGCTGATCCAGCAAAGACGCTGATGCTGCTCCAAAGTCATGCCCTGACAGTGTGCCCAGCTAAGGGCCTGATGCTAAGCCTCACTCAGGCCCTGTCGCTCTCCCTAAGTCAGGCCCTGACACTGTCACTAACGAAGGCCCTGACTCTACTCCTAATTCAGTCCCGTACATTGTATCTAACAAAGGCTCTGATGCTAGTCGTAACTCAGGGCCTGACACTGTCTCTAACTAAGGGCTGCTGCCATCAACATCTAAAGTCCTGACATTATCCGGAGCTAATAACCTGACCCATGTCTTACCAAGGTCCTGAAACTGTCCCACAGTAAACCCTGACGCTGTCCCTAAGTGAGGCCCTGAAGCTTTCCCTAACTAACTCAGGCCTTGATGCTGTGACTAACTCAGACCCTGATCATGTCTTTAACCAAGACCCTAAGGCTGATCCAACAGAGGCCCTGATGCTGCTCCTAAGTCATGCCCTGATAGTGTCCCCCACTAAGTGTCTGATGCTAGGCCTCACGCAGACCCTAACGCTCTCCCTAAGTCAGGCTCTGATGCTGTCCCTACCTGAAGCCCTAACACTGGTTCTGAATAAGGCCCTGAGAGTCTCCATAACAAAGGTCTTCACACTATCCTTAGGTCATTTCCTGACACTATCCCTAGATGTTAAACTGACACGGTCACTAGCTAATGTCCTGCCTCTTATGCTAACTGAAGCCCTTAGGCTGTGCCTACCTCAGGCACTGAATTTAGTCCCAAGACCATGAAACTGTCCCGAACTAAGGCCTAGATGCTCGCCCTACATCCAGTCCTGACACTGTCCCTAACTATGGCCCTAACACTATTGCTAACTGAGGATCTGACACTGGACCTATCAGAGGCCCGCTACTCCTAACTAACGCCTTGAAACTTTCCCTAACGTAGGCGCTGCTACCATCAATATCTAAAGTCCTGACATTATCCTGAGCTAATATCCTGACCCATGTCTTACCAAGGTCCTGAAACTCTCCCAAAGTTAGCCCTGACACTGTCCCTAAGTGAGGCCCTGAGGCTGTCCCTCACAGAGGTCCTGATAATGTCTTAAACTAAGACCCTAATGCTGACCCTACAGAGAACCTTATGCTGATCCTATGTCATGCCCTGACGCTGTCCGTAGCTAAGGCCCTGACTCGAGGCATCACTCAGGCCCTGTCGCTCTCCCTAAGTCAGGCTAAGATTCTATCCCTACCTGAAGCCCTGACACTGGGCCTAAATTAGGCACTGATGCTCTAATTAGCTATGGTCTTGACACTATCCCTAGGTCATTTCCTGACACTCTCCCTAGATCTTAACCTAAACTTGTCTTTAGCTATTGTCGAACCTCTTATGCTAACTAAATCCCTGACGTTGTCTCTAACTAAGAGCCTGAAATTAGTCCTGAGGCCGTCAACCTGTCCCTAACTGAAGTTTGGAGGATCATCCTAACTGAGGCGCTGACACTGTCCCTAACTAAAGCCCTGACACTACACCTAACTCAGTCCCTGACACTGTACTTTACAAGGGCTGTGATGCTAGTCCTAACTCAGGCCCTGACACTGTCTCTAAGTAAGGCTCAGAATTTGCCCCTAATATAGGCCCTGCTGTCAGCAATAACTAAAAACTGGACACTAGCCTGAGTTAATATCCTGACATATTTCTAACCAAGGTCCTGACACTGTCCCTAAGAAAGCCCTATCACTGTCCCTAAGTTAAGAACTGAGGCTGTCCCTAACTCAGGCCCTGAAGCTTTCCCTAACTGAGGCCTTCACGCTGTGACTGACTGAGGACCTGATGATGTCTGTATCTAAGACGCTAAAGTCGATCCAACAGAGGAGCTGATGCTGTTCCTAAGTCATGCCCTGACATTGTCCTCATCTAAGGGCCTGACGCTAGGCCTCACTCAGGCCCTAACGCTCGCCCTAAGTCAGGCTCTGATGCTGTCCCTACCTGAAACCCTGACACTGGTTCTAAATAAGGATCTGATACTCTCAGTAACTAAGGTTTTGACACTATGCTTAGGTCCTTTCCTGACACTATCCCTAGACCGTAACCTGACCCTGGCCCTAGCAAATGTCGTGCCTCTTATGCTAACTACAGCCCTGCTGCTGTCCTTAACTAAGGGCCTAAAATTACTCTCGAGGCTGTGACCCTGTCCGTACCTAAGGCCTCGATGTTCGTCCTAATTCAGGGCCTGACACTGTCCCTAACTAAGGCCCTGTTGCCGTCAATATCTAACGTCCTGACACTATCCTGAGCTAATTTCTTGACCCATCTCTTACCAAGGTCCTGAAACTGTCCCTAAGGAAGCCCTGATGCTGTCTCTAAGTGAGGCCTTGAGGCTGTCCCTAACAGAGGCCCTGATAATATCTGTAACATAGCCCCTGAGGCTGATCCTACCGTGGCTCTTATGCTGCTCCTAAGTCATGCCCTGACACTGTCTCTAGCTAAGGCCCTGACGCAAGGCCTCACTCAGGCCCTGTCCCACTCCCTAAGTCAGGCTCTGACGCTGTTCCTACCCGAAGCCCTGACACTCACTGCTCCTAAATTAGGTCCTGATGTGCTAAGTAACTAAGGTCTTGACACTATCCCTAGGTCATTTCCTGACACTCTCCCTAGACCTTAACCCAACCTTCTCTTTAGCTAATGTCGAGATGAGCTAAAGAGATTCTTTAGAACGAGATTCTTTCACCTTCTGAATATAGTTTTCTTCAAAACATAATTTTTATAGTGTTACTAACTTTAAACAAAATGTACTCAACTGCCTTGGAATTTTCCTTCATAGGAGCGTGCATGGTTCACTTCTGCATCTGCTTGTGGTGGTGTTCAGGTTGCTTTCAGCTGTAGATCCCCTTATGCTAGCTAAATCCTGATTCTGTCCCTAAATGAGGCCCTGAATTTAGGTCCGAGGTCGTGAACCTGTCCTTAACTGAGGCCTGGAGGCTCGTCCTAATGCAGGCCCTGACACTGTCCCTAACTAAGGCTCTGACACTACACCTAACTCAGTCACTGACACTGTACCTAACAAAGGCTCTGATGCTAGTCCTAACGTAGGCCCTGACACTGCCTCTAACTAAGGCCCTGCTGCCGTCAATATCTGAACACCTGATATTATCCTGAGCTAATAGCCTGACCCATGTCTTACCAAGGTCCTGAAACTTTCCCAAAGTAAGCCCTGACGCTGTCCCTAAGTGAGGCCTTGAGGCTATCCCTAACGGAGGCCCTGATAATAGCTTTAACCAAGACCCGAATGCTGATCCTACAGAGGCCTTTATGCTGCTCCTAAGTCATGCCCTGATACTGTCCCTTACTCAGGCCCTAAAGATAGGCCTCACTTCGGCCCTGTTGCTGTACCTTAGTTAGGCTCTGATGCTGTCCATACATCAAGCCCTGGCACTGGTCCTGATTAAGGCGCTCACGCTGCTGCTACCTAAGGCCCTGATGCTCTCAATAACTAAGGTCTTCTCGTTATCCCTTGGTCATTTCCTTTCACTGTCTCTGGCCTGGAACCTGACTCTGTCCCGAGATAATCTCCTGCACCTTATGCTAACTGAAACCCTAATGCTCTCCCTAACTAAGGCCCTGACTACTCCTAACTAAGGCCATGACACTGAATCTAACAAAGGCCCGGAATCTGTCCTTAATATAGGCCCTGCTGCCAGCAATGACTAAAATCCTGACACTCTCCTGAGCTAATATCCTGACTCATTTCTAACCAAGGTCCTGACACTGTCCCTAAGAAAGCCCTGTTACTGTCTTTAAGTGAAGACATGAGGCTGTCTGTAACTCAGACCCTGAAGCTTTCCCTAACTGAGGCCTTGACTCTGTGACTAACTAGGGCTCCGGTCATGTCTTTAACTAAGAACCTAAAGCTGATCCAACAAAGGCACTGATGCTGCTCCTAAGTCATTCCCTGACAGTGTCCCCAGCTAAGGGCCTGACATTAGGCCTCACTCAGGCCCTGTCACTCTCCCTAAGTCAGGCCCTGATGCTGTCCCGACCTGAAGCCCTAACACTGCTTCTGAATAAGTCCCTGAGAGTCTCAGTAACAAAGGTCTTCACACTATCCTTAGGTCATTTCCTGACACGATTCCAAGCCTTTAACCTAACCCTGTCCCGAGCTAATGTCCTACCTCTTATGCTAACTAAAGACCTTATGCTGTGCCTAATTCAGGCACTGAATTTAGTCCCAAGGCCGCTAGACTGTCGCTAACTCAGCTCGATGCCCTTATCGTCACAATGTTCCATGACCACTGTCATCACAATGCTCCACGCCCTTGTCATCACAATGCTCCATAACCCCTGTCATCACAATGCTCCATGACTTTGTCATCGCAATGCTCCATGCCATTGTCATCACAATGCTCCATGCCCTTATCATCACAATGCTCCATGACCCCTGTCATCCCAATGCTCCATGAGCCTTGTCTAAAATGCTACATGCCTGTGAAATCACAAAGCTCCATGCCCCCTGTCATCACAATGTTCCAGGCCCCCTGTCATCACAATGAGCCATGACCCCTTTCATCACAATGCTCCAGGTCCGTTTTCAGCACAATGCTCCATGACCCCTGTCATCACAATGTTCCCTGGCCTTTGTCATCACAATTCTCCATGGCCCCTCTAATCACAGTGCTCCATGACAACGTTCATCACATTGCTCCATGACCACTGTCATCATAATGCCACATGAGCCCTGTCATCACAATGCTCCATGGCCCTTGTCATCACAATGCTCCATGATCCTTGTAATCCAAATGCTCCTTGACCCTTTCATCACAATGTTACAGTACCCCTTTCTTCACAATGCTCCATGCCGCTGGTCACCACAATGCTCCATGACCTCTGTCATCACAATGCTCCATGTCCCTTGTCATTAAAATGCTCCATGGCCCCTGTCATCACAATGCTGCATCATCCTTATAATCTCAATGCCCCATGGTCCTCGTCATCACAAATATCCACGCATTTGTCATCACAATGCTCCATGACCCCTGTCATCCCAATGCTCCATAGCACTTTTCATCACAATGCTACATGACCACTTTTATCACAATGTTCCATGACCACTTTAATCACAATGCTCCATGACCACTTTCATCACAATGCCCCATGACCCCTGTCATCAAAATGCTCCATGTCCCTTGTCACCACAATGCTCTAGGACCCGTCATCACAATTCTCCATGGCCCTTGTCATCAGAATGCTCCATGGCGCTTGTCATCACAATGATGCAGAGCCTTAGTGCTTGAGTTGGGAGTAGTATCATTGCCTCAGTTAGGGACACTGTCATTGCCTGAAATGGGAGTAGTGTCAGAGCCTTAGTTAGGGACAGAGCCAGGGTGAGTTGGGAGTAGTGCCAGTGCCTTAGTTAGGGACAGCACCAGTGCTTGCATTGGGAGTAGTGTCAGGGCCATAGTTAGGGACAGTGTCAGTGGCTGAGATGGGAATAGTGTCAGGGCCTTAGTTACGGACATTGTCAGTGCCTAAGTTGGAATTTTTGTCAGGGTCTTTATTATGGACAGTGTCAGGGCCTGAGTTAAGAGTAGTGTCAAGGCCTTAATTTGGAAGAGTGTCAGTGTCTCAGTTTGGAGTAGTGTCAGACCCTTAGTTAGGAACAGCGTCAGTGCCTGAGTTGGGAGTAGTGACATGGCCTAAGTTATGGACAGTGTCAGGGTCTGACTTAGGAATCGTCTCAGGACCTTTGTTAGGGACAGTGTCAGTGATTGTGTTAGGAATAGTGTCAGGGCCTAAGTTAGGAGTAGTCTGAGACTGGTAGTTAGGAACAGTGTCAAGGCCTGAGTTGTGAGTAGTTACAAGGCCTTAGTTAGAGAAAGTGTCAGTGCCAGAGTTGGGAGTTATGTCAGGGCCTTAATTAGGGACAGTGTCAGTGCCTGAGTTGGGAGTAGTGTCAGGGCCTAGTTAGGGACAGGGTCAGTGCCTGAGTTGTGAGTAGTTTCAGGGCCGTAGTTAGAGAAAGTGTCAGTGCCAGAGTTGGGAGTTATGTCAGGGCCTTAGTTAGGGACAGTGTCAGTGCCTGAGTTGGGAGTAGTGTCAGGGCCTAGTTAGGGACAGTGTCAGTGCCTGAGTTGGAAGTAGTGTCAGGGCATTAGGGACAGTGTCAGTGGCTGAGATGGGAATGGTGTCAGGGTCTTAGTTAGGGAGAGGGTCAGTGCTTGAGTTGGGAATAGTCTCAGGGTCTTTTTTGGGGACAGCATCAGGGCATGAGTTAAAAGTAGTGTCAAGGCCTTAGTTAGGGAGAGTGTCAGTGGCTGTGCTGGGAGTAGTATCAGGCCCTTCGTTAGGGACAGTGTCAGGGTCTGAGGTAGAAGTAGTCTCAGGGCCTTAGTTAGGTAGCGTGTCAGTGCCTAAGTAAGTAGTAGTGTGAGGGCCTTAGTTAGGGACAGTGTCAATGCCTGTGTTGGGAGTAGTGTCAGAGCCTTAGTTAGGGACAGCGTCAGTGCCTGCGTTGGGAGTAGTGTCAGGGCCTTACTTAGGGACAGCGTCAGTGCCTGAGTTAGGAGTAGTGTGATGGCCGTAGTTAGGGACACTCTCAGTGCCAGAGTTGGGGGTAGTGGCAGGCCTTTGTTAGGGACTGTGCCAGGGCCTGAGTTAAGAGTAGTGTCAAGTCCTTAGTTAGGGACAGTGTTAGTGCCTGAGTTGAGAGTAACGTCAAGGCCTTAGTTAGGGACAATGTCAGGGCCTAGTTTGGGAGTAGTGTCAGGGCCTTAGTTAGGGACAGTGTCAGTGCCTGAGTTGGGAGTACTGTCAGGGCGTATTTCGGGACAGTCTCAGTGCCTATGTTGGGATTAGTGTCACGGCCTTTGTTAGGAACAAAGTCAGTGCCTGAGTTGGGAGTTGTGTCAGGATATTAGTAAGGGACAGTGTCAGTGCCTGAGTTAGGAGAAGTGTCAGGGCTGTAGTTAGGGATAGTGTCAGTGCCTGAGTTGGAGGTAGTGTCAGGGCCTTAGGGACAATGTCAGTGGCTGAGATGGGAGTAGTGTCACGGTCTTAGTTACAGAGAGTGACAGCGCCTGAGTTGGGAATAGTGTCAGGGTCTTTGTTAGGGACAGTGTCAGGGTATTAGTTAAGAGTAGTGTCAAGGCCTTTGTTAGGGAGAGTGTCAGTGTCTGAGTTGGGAGGAGTGTCAGACCCTTAGTTAAGGGACAGCGTCAGTGTCTGAGTTAGGAATAGTGCCAGAGCCTAAGTTATGGACAGTGCCAGGGCCTGAGTTAGGAGTATTCTGAGACCGGTAGTTAGTAACAGTGTAAGGGCCTGAGTTGTTAGTAGTTTCAGGGCCTTAGTTAGCGAAAGTGTCAATGCCGGAATTGGGAGTAATGTCAGGGCTTACTTAGGGAGAGTGTCAGTGCCTGAGGTGGAAGTAGTATCAGGGCCTTAGTTAAGGACAGTGTCAGTGCCTGAGTTCGGAGTACTGTCAGGGCATATTTAGGGACAGTCTCAGTGCCTATTTTGGGAGTAGTGTCACGGCCTTAGTTAGTGACATTGTCAGTGCCTGAGTAAGGAGTAGTGTCCGGGCCTTAGTTAGGGCCAGTGTCAGTGCCTGAGTCAGGAGTAGAGTCGGGGCCTAAGTTAGGGACAGTGTCATTGCTTGAGATAGGAGTAGTGTCAGGGCCTTAGTTAGGAGGAGCATCAGTGCCTTCGTTAGGTATTGTTTCAGCGCCTCAGTTAGGAATAGTTTCAGGGCCTTATTTAGGGACAGTGTTAGTGCCTGAGTTAGGAGTTGTGTCGGCCTTAGTTAGGGACCTTTTCAGGGCCTGAGTTAGGAGTAATGTCAGGGCCTTCCTTAAGTATTGTGTCAGCGCCTGAGTTAGGAATAGTGTCAGGGCCTTAGTTAGGGACATTGTCAGGGCATGACTTAGGAGTTGTGTTAGGGCATGAGCTATGAATAGTGTCAGGGCCTTAGTTAGTGACAGTGTCAGTGCTGAGTTTGGAGTAGTATCAGGGCCTTAGTTAGAGACAGTGTCAGGGCCTGAGTTAGGTGTATGTCAGGGCCTAGTTAGGGACAGTGTCAGTGCCTGATTTAGGAGTAGTGTCACAGGCTTTGTTAGGGACAGTGTCAGGGCCTGAGTTAGGAGTAGTGACACAGCTTTAGTTAGGACCAGGGTCAGGGCCTTAGTTAGGAGTAGTGACACAGCTTTAGTTAGGACCAGTGTCAGGGCCTTAGTTAAGTCAAACATCAGCGCCTATGATAGGAATGAGATCAGGACCTGTGTTACAGGTAATGTCAGGGCCTTATTTAAGAGCAGTGTCAGGGCCTGAGTCCTGACTGACTCCTTACTGTCCTCACTAAGGACTTTTGACACTACTGCTAATTCAGGCCCTGATAATGTCCCTAACTAAGGCCCTGACACTTTCCCTGGCTAAGGCCCTGAACTTCTCCTAAGTCAGGCCCTGATACTGTCCCTAACAATGGCCCTGACACTACACCTAACTGAGGCCCCGACATGATACCTAACAAAGGCTTTGTTGCTAGTCCAAACTAAAGCCCTAACATTGGTCCTAAATAAGGCCTTGACACTAATCCTAACTCAGGCCCTAAAACTGTCCCTAACTAAGGCCCTGATAGTATGCCTAACTCAGGCCCTCATACGATTCCTAACAATGGCTCTGATGCTAGTCCAAACTAAGGCCCTGAAATTGGTCCTAAATAAGGCCTTGACACTAATCCTAACTCAGGCCCTAGCACTGTCCCTAACTAGGTCTCAGACAGTACACCTAAATCAGACCCTGACACAGTCCCTAAGCAAGGCCCTGACACTACTGCTAACTCAGTCCCTTACACTGTACCTAACAAAGTCTCTGATGCTAGGCCTAACTCAGGCCCTGAAACCGTCTGTAACTAAGGCCCTGCTGCCATCACTATCAAAAGTCCTGACATTATCCTGAGCTAATATCCTGACCTATGTCTTTCCAAGGTCCTGAAACTGTCCCAAAGTAAGCCCTGACGCTGTCCCTAAGTGAAGACCTGAGGCTGTCCCTAACTCAGGCCCTGAAGCTTTCCTTAACTGAAACCTTGAAGCTGTGACTAATTCAGGCCCTGATCATGTACCTAACGAAGACCTTAATGCTGATCCAGCAAAGACGCTGATGCTGCTCCAAAGTCATGCCCTGACAGTGTGCCCAGCTAAGGGCCTGATGCTAAGCCTCACTCAGGCCCTGTCGCTCTCCCTAAGTCAGGCCCTGACACTGTCACTAACGAAGGCCCTGACTCTACTCCTAATTCAGTCCCGTACATTGTATCTAACAAAGGCTCTGATGCTAGTCGTAACTCAGGGCCTGACACTGTCTCTAACTAAGGGCTGCTGCCATCAACATCTAAAGTCCTGACATTATCCGGAGCTAATAACCTGACCCATGTCTTACCAAGGTCCTGAAACTGTCCCACAGTAAACCCTGACGCTGTCCCTAAGTGAGGCCCTGAAGCTTTCCCTAACTAACTCAGGCCTTGATGCTGTGACTAACTCAGACCCTGATCATGTCTTTAACCAAGACCCTAAGGCTGATCCAACAGAGGCCCTGATGCTGCTCCTAAGTCATGCCCTGATAGTGTCCCCCACTAAGTGTCTGATGCTAGGCCTCACGCAGACCCTAACGCTCTCCCTAAGTCAGGCTCTGATGCTGTCCCTACCTGAAGCCCTAACACTGGTTCTGAATAAGGCCCTGAGAGTCTCCATAACAAAGGTCTTCACACTATCCTTAGGTCATTTCCTGACACTATCCCTAGATGTTAAACTGACACGGTCACTAGCTAATGTCCTGCCTCTTATGCTAACTGAAGCCCTTAGGCTGTGCCTACCTCAGGCACTGAATTTAGTCCCAAGACCATGAAACTGTCCCGAACTAAGGCCTAGATGCTCGCCCTACATCCAGTCCTGACACTGTCCCTAACTATGGCCCTAACACTATTGCTAACTGAGGATCTGACACTGGACCTATCAGAGGCCCGCTACTCCTAACTAACGCCTTGAAACTTTCCCTAACGTAGGCGCTGCTACCATCAATATCTAAAGTCCTGACATTATCCTGAGCTAATATCCTGACCCATGTCTTACCAAGGTCCTGAAACTCTCCCAAAGTTAGCCCTGACACTGTCCCTAAGTGAGGCCCTGAGGCTGTCCCTCACAGAGGTCCTGATAATGTCTTAAACTAAGACCCTAATGCTGACCCTACAGAGAACCTTATGCTGATCCTATGTCATGCCCTGACGCTGTCCGTAGCTAAGGCCCTGACTCGAGGCATCACTCAGGCCCTGTCGCTCTCCCTAAGTCAGGCTAAGATTCTATCCCTACCTGAAGCCCTGACACTGGGCCTAAATTAGGCACTGATGCTCTAATTAGCTATGGTCTTGACACTATCCCTAGGTCATTTCCTGACACTCTCCCTAGATCTTAACCTAAACTTGTCTTTAGCTATTGTCGAACCTCTTATGCTAACTAAATCCCTGACGTTGTCTCTAACTAAGAGCCTGAAATTAGTCCTGAGGCCGTCAACCTGTCCCTAACTGAAGTTTGGAGGATCATCCTAACTGAGGCGCTGACACTGTCCCTAACTAAAGCCCTGACACTACACCTAACTCAGTCCCTGACACTGTACTTTACAAGGGCTGTGATGCTAGTCCTAACTCAGGCCCTGACACTGTCTCTAAGTAAGGCTCAGAATTTGCCCCTAATATAGGCCCTGCTGTCAGCAATAACTAAAAACTGGACACTAGCCTGAGTTAATATCCTGACATATTTCTAACCAAGGTCCTGACACTGTCCCTAAGAAAGCCCTATCACTGTCCCTAAGTTAAGAACTGAGGCTGTCCCTAACTCAGGCCCTGAAGCTTTCCCTAACTGAGGCCTTCACGCTGTGACTGACTGAGGACCTGATGATGTCTGTATCTAAGACGCTAAAGTCGATCCAACAGAGGAGCTGATGCTGTTCCTAAGTCATGCCCTGACATTGTCCTCATCTAAGGGCCTGACGCTAGGCCTCACTCAGGCCCTAACGCTCGCCCTAAGTCAGGCTCTGATGCTGTCCCTACCTGAAACCCTGACACTGGTTCTAAATAAGGATCTGATACTCTCAGTAACTAAGGTTTTGACACTATGCTTAGGTCCTTTCCTGACACTATCCCTAGACCGTAACCTGACCCTGGCCCTAGCAAATGTCGTGCCTCTTATGCTAACTACAGCCCTGCTGCTGTCCTTAACTAAGGGCCTAAAATTACTCTCGAGGCTGTGACCCTGTCCGTACCTAAGGCCTCGATGTTCGTCCTAATTCAGGGCCTGACACTGTCCCTAACTAAGGCCCTGTTGCCGTCAATATCTAACGTCCTGACACTATCCTGAGCTAATTTCTTGACCCATCTCTTACCAAGGTCCTGAAACTGTCCCTAAGGAAGCCCTGATGCTGTCTCTAAGTGAGGCCTTGAGGCTGTCCCTAACAGAGGCCCTGATAATATCTGTAACATAGCCCCTGAGGCTGATCCTACCGTGGCTCTTATGCTGCTCCTAAGTCATGCCCTGACACTGTCTCTAGCTAAGGCCCTGACGCAAGGCCTCACTCAGGCCCTGTCCCACTCCCTAAGTCAGGCTCTGACGCTGTTCCTACCCGAAGCCCTGACACTCACTGCTCCTAAATTAGGTCCTGATGTGCTAAGTAACTAAGGTCTTGACACTATCCCTAGGTCATTTCCTGACACTCTCCCTAGACCTTAACCCAACCTTCTCTTTAGCTAATGTCGAGATGAGCTAAAGAGATTCTTTAGAACGAGATTCTTTCACCTTCTGAATATAGTTTTCTTCAAAACATAATTTTTATAGTGTTACTAACTTTAAACAAAATGTACTCAACTGCCTTGGAATTTTCCTTCATAGGAGCGTGCATGGTTCACTTCTGCATCTGCTTGTGGTGGTGTTCAGGTTGCTTTCAGCTGTAGATCCCCTTATGCTAGCTAAATCCTGATTCTGTCCCTAAATGAGGCCCTGAATTTAGGTCCGAGGTCGTGAACCTGTCCTTAACTGAGGCCTGGAGGCTCGTCCTAATGCAGGCCCTGACACTGTCCCTAACTAAGGCTCTGACACTACACCTAACTCAGTCACTGACACTGTACCTAACAAAGGCTCTGATGCTAGTCCTAACGTAGGCCCTGACACTGCCTCTAACTAAGGCCCTGCTGCCGTCAATATCTGAACACCTGATATTATCCTGAGCTAATAGCCTGACCCATGTCTTACCAAGGTCCTGAAACTTTCCCAAAGTAAGCCCTGACGCTGTCCCTAAGTGAGGCCTTGAGGCTATCCCTAACGGAGGCCCTGATAATAGCTTTAACCAAGACCCGAATGCTGATCCTACAGAGGCCTTTATGCTGCTCCTAAGTCATGCCCTGATACTGTCCCTTACTCAGGCCCTAAAGATAGGCCTCACTTCGGCCCTGTTGCTGTACCTTAGTTAGGCTCTGATGCTGTCCATACATCAAGCCCTGGCACTGGTCCTGATTAAGGCGCTCACGCTGCTGCTACCTAAGGCCCTGATGCTCTCAATAACTAAGGTCTTCTCGTTATCCCTTGGTCATTTCCTTTCACTGTCTCTGGCCTGGAACCTGACTCTGTCCCGAGATAATCTCCTGCACCTTATGCTAACTGAAACCCTAATGCTCTCCCTAACTAAGGCCCTGACTACTCCTAACTAAGGCCATGACACTGAATCTAACAAAGGCCCGGAATCTGTCCTTAATATAGGCCCTGCTGCCAGCAATGACTAAAATCCTGACACTCTCCTGAGCTAATATCCTGACTCATTTCTAACCAAGGTCCTGACACTGTCCCTAAGAAAGCCCTGTTACTGTCTTTAAGTGAAGACATGAGGCTGTCTGTAACTCAGACCCTGAAGCTTTCCCTAACTGAGGCCTTGACTCTGTGACTAACTAGGGCTCCGGTCATGTCTTTAACTAAGAACCTAAAGCTGATCCAACAAAGGCACTGATGCTGCTCCTAAGTCATTCCCTGACAGTGTCCCCAGCTAAGGGCCTGACATTAGGCCTCACTCAGGCCCTGTCACTCTCCCTAAGTCAGGCCCTGATGCTGTCCCGACCTGAAGCCCTAACACTGCTTCTGAATAAGTCCCTGAGAGTCTCAGTAACAAAGGTCTTCACACTATCCTTAGGTCATTTCCTGACACGATTCCAAGCCTTTAACCTAACCCTGTCCCGAGCTAATGTCCTACCTCTTATGCTAACTAAAGACCTTATGCTGTGCCTAATTCAGGCACTGAATTTAGTCCCAAGGCCGCTAGACTGTCCCTAACTCAGCTCGATGCCCTTATCGTCACAATGTTCCATGACCACTGTCATCACAATGCTCCACGCCCTTGTCATCACAATGCTCCATAACCCCTGTCATCACAATGCTCCATGACTTTGTCATCGCAATGCTCCATGCCATTGTCATCACAATGCTCCATGCCCTTATCATCACAATGCTCCATGACCCCTGTCATCCCAATGCTCCATGAGCCTTGTCTAAAATGCTACATGCCTGTGAAATCACAAAGCTCCATGCCCCCTGTCATCACAATGTTCCAGGCCCCCTGTCATCACAATGAGCCATGACCCCTTTCATCACAATGCTCCAGGTCCGTTTTCAGCACAATGCTCCATGACCCCTGTCATCACAATGTTCCCTGGCCTTTGTCATCACAATTCTCCATGGCCCCTCTAATCACAGTGCTCCATGACAACGTTCATCACATTGCTCCATGACCACTGTCATCATAATGCCACATGAGCCCTGTCATCACAATGCTCCATGGCCCTTGTCATCACAATGCTCCATGATCCTTGTAATCCAAATGCTCCTTGACCCTTTCATCACAATGTTACAGTACCCCTTTCTTCACAATGCTCCATGCCGCTGGTCACCACAATGCTCCATGACCTCTGTCATCACAATGCTCCATGTCCCTTGTCATTAAAATGCTCCATGGCCCCTGTCATCACAATGCTGCATCATCCTTATACTCTCAATGCCCCATGGTCCTCGTCATCACAAATATCCACGCATTTGTCATCACAATGCTCCATGACCCCTGTCATCCCAATGCTCCATAGCACTTTTCATCACAATGCTACATGACCACTTTTATCACAATGTTCCATGACCACTTTAATCACAATGCTCCATGACCACTTTCATCACAATGCCCCATGACCCCTGTCATCAAAATGCTCCATGTCCCTTGTCACCACAATGCTCTAGGACCCGTCATCACAATTCTCCATGGCCCTTGTCATCAGAATGCTCCATGGCGCTTGTCATCACAATGATGCAGAGCCTTAGTGCTTGAGTTGGGAGTAGTATCATTGCCTCAGTTAGGGACACTGTCATTGCCTGAAATGGGAGTAGTGTCAGAGCCTTAGTTAGGGACAGAGCCAGGGTGAGTTGGGAGTAGTGCCAGTGCCTTAGTTAGGGACAGCGCCAGTGCTTGCATTGGGAGTAGTGTCAGGGCCATAGTTAGGGACAGTGTCAGTGGCTGAGATGGGAATAGTGTCAGGGCCTTAGTTACGGACATTGTCAGTGCCTAAGTTGGAATTTTTGTCAGGGTCTTTATTATGGACAGTGTCAGGGCCTGAGTTAAGAGTAGTGTCAAGGCCTTAATTTGGAAGAGTGTCAGTGTCTCAGTTTGGAGTAGTGTCAGACCCTTAGTTAGGAACAGCGTCAGTGCCTGAGTTGGGAGTAGTGACATGGCCTAAGTTATGGACAGTGTCAGGGTCTGACTTAGGAATCGTCTCAGGACCTTTGTTAGGGACAGTGTCAGTGATTGTGTTAGGAATAGTGTCAGGGCCTAAGTTAGGAGTAGTCTGAGACTGGTAGTTAGGAACAGTGTCAAGGCCTGAGTTGTGAGTAGTTACAGGGCCTTAGTTAGAGAAAGTGTCAGTGCCAGAGTTGGGAGTTATGTCAGGGCCTTAATTAGGGACAGTGTCAGTGCCTGAGTTGGGAGTAGTGTCAGGGCCTAGTTAGGGACAGGGTCAGTGCCTGAGTTGTGAGTAGTTTCAGGGCCGTAGTTAGAGAAAGTGTCAGTGCCAGAGTTGGGAGTTATGTCAGGGCCTTAGTTAGGGACAGTGTCAGTGCCTGAGTTGGGAGTAGTGTCAGGGCCTAGTTAGGGACAGTGTCAGTGCCTGAGTTGGAAGTAGTGTCAGGGCATTAGGGACAGTGTCAGTGGCTGAGATGGGAATGGTGTCAGGGTCTTAGTTAGGGAGAGGGTCAGTGCTTGAGTTGGGAATAGTCTCAGGGTCTTTTTTGGGGACAGCATCAGGGCATGAGTTAAAAGTAGTGTCAAGGCCTTAGTTAGGGAGAGTGTCAGTGGCTGTGCTGGGAGTAGTATCAGGCCCTTCGTTAGGGACAGTGTCAGGGTCTGAGGTAGAAGTAGTCTCAGGGCCTTAGTTAGGTAGCGTGTCAGTGCCTAAGTAAGTAGTATTGTGAGGGCCTTAGTTAGGGACAGTGTCAATGCCTGTGTTGGGAGTAGTGTCAGAGCCTTAGTTAGGGACAGCGTCAGTGCCTGCGTTGGGAGTAGTGTCAGGGCCTTACTTAGGGACAGCGTCAGTGCCTGAGTTAGGAGTAGTGTGATGGCCGTAGTTAGGGACACTCTCAGTGCCAGAGTTGGGGGTAGTGGCAGGCCTTTGTTAGGGACTGTGCCAGGGCCTGAGTTAAGAGTAGTGTCAAGTCCTTAGTTAGGGACAGTGTTAGTGCCTGAGTTGAGAGTAAGGTCAAGGCCTTATTTAGGGACAATGTCAGGGCCTAGTTTGGGAGTAGTGTCAGGGCCTTAGATAGGGACAGTGTCAGTGCCTGAGTTGGGAGTACTGTCAGGGCGTATTTCGGGACAGTCTCAGTGCCTTTGTTGGGATTAGTGTCACGGCCTTTGTTAGGAACAAAGTCAGTGCCTGAGTTGGGAGTTGTGTCAGGATATTAGTAAGGGACAGTGTCAGTGCCTGAGTTAGGAGAAGTGTCAGGGCTGTAGTTAGGGATAGTGTCAGTGCCTGAGTTGGAGGTAGTGTCAGGGCCTTAGGGACAATGTCAGTGGCTGAGATGGGAGTAGTGTCACGGTCTTAGTTACAGAGAGTGACAGCGCCTGAGTTGGGAATAGTGTCAGGGTCTTTGTTAGGGACAGTGTCAGGGTATTAGTTAAGAGTAGTGTCAAGGCCTTTGTTAGGGAGAGTGTCAGTGTCTGAGTTGGGAGGAGTGTCAGACCCTTAGTTAAGGGACAGCGTCAGTGTCTGAGTTAGGAATAGTGCCAGAGCCTAAGTTATGGACAGTGCCAGGGCCTGAGTTAGGAGTATTCTGAGACCGGTAGTTAGTAACAGTGTAAGGGCCTGAGTTGTTAGTAGTTTCAGGGCCTTAGTTAGCGAAAGTGTCAATGCCGGAATTGGGAGTAATGTCAGGGCTTACTTAGGGAGAGTGTCAGTGCCTGAGGTGGAAGTAGTATCAGGGCCTTAGTTAAGGACAGTGTCAGTGCCTGAGTTCGGAGTACTGTCAGGGCATATTTAGGGACAGTCTCAGTGCCTATTTTGGGAGTAGTGTCACGGCCTTAGTTAGTGACATTGTCAGTGCCTGAGTAAGGAGTAGTGTCCGGGCCTTAGTTAGGGACAGTGTCAGTTGCTTAGTTAGGAGTAGTGTCCGGGCCTAAGTTAGGGCCAGTGTCAGTGCCTGAGTCAGGAGTAGAGTCGGGGCCTAAGTTAGGGACAGTGTCATTGCTTGAGATAGGAGTAGTGTCAGGGCCTTAGTTAGGAGGAGCATCAGTGCCTTCGTTAGGTATTGTTTCAGCGCCTCAGTTAGGAATAGTTTCAGGGCCTTATTTAGGGACAGTGTTAGTGCCTGAGTTAGGAGTTGTGTCGGCCTTAGTTAGGGACCTTTTCAGGGCCTGAGTTAGGAGTAATGTCAGGGCCTTCCTTAAGTATTGTGTCAGCGCCTGAGTTAGGAATAGTGTCAGGGCCTTAGTTAGGGACATTGTCAGGGCATGACTTAGGAGTTGTGTTAGGGCGTGAGCTATGAATAGTGTCAGGGCCTTAGTTAGTGACAGTGTCAGTGCTGAGTTTGGAGTAGTATCAGGGCCTTAGTTAGAGACAGTGTCAGGGCCTGAGTTAGGTGTATGTCAGGGCCTAGTTAGGGACAGTGTCAGTGCCTGATTTAGGAGTAGTGTCACAGGCTTTGTTAGGGACAGTGTCAGGGCCTGAGTTAGGAGTAGTGTCACAGCTTTAGTTAGGACCACTGTCAGGGCCTTAGTTAAGTCCAACATCAGCGCCTATGATAGGAATGAGATCAGGACCTGTGTTACAGGTAATGTCAGGGCCTTATTTAAGAACGGTGTCAGGGCCTGAGTCCTGACTGACTCCTTACTGTCCTCACTAAGGACTTTTGACACTACTGCTAATTCAGGCCCTGATAATGTCCCTAACTAAGGCCCTGACACTTTCCCTGGCTAAGGCCCTGAACTTCTCCTAAGTCAGGCCCTAATACTGTCCCACACAATGGCCCTGACACTACACCTAACTGAGGCCCCGACATGATACCTAACAAAGGCTTTGTTGCTAGTCCAAACTAAGGCCCTAAAATTGGTCCTAAATAAGGCCTTGACACTAATCCTAACTCAGGCCCTAAAACTGTACCTAACTAAGGCCCTGATAGTATGCCTAACTCAGGCCCTCATACGATTCCTAACAATGGCTCTGATGCTAGTCCAAACTAAGGCCCTGAAATTGGTCCTAAATAAGGCCTTGACACTAATCCTAACTCAGGCCCTAGCACTGTCCCTAACTAGGTCTCAGACAGTACACCTAAATCAGACCCTGACACAGTCCCTAAGCAAGGCCCTGACACTACTGCTAACTCAGTCCCTTACACTGTACCTAACAAAGTCTCTGATGCTAGGCCTAACTCAGGCCCTGAAACCGTCTGTAACTAAGGCCCTGCTGCCATCACTATCAAAAGTCCTGACATTATCCTGAGCTAATATCCTGACCTATGTCTTTCCAAGGTCCTGAAACTGTCCCAAAGTAAGCCCTGACGCTGTCCCTAAGTGAAGACCTGAGGCTGTCCCTAACTCAGGCCCTGAAGCTTTCCTTAACTGAAACCTTGAAGCTGTGACTAATTCAGGCCCTGATCATGTACCTAACGAAGACCTTAATGCTGATCCAGCAAAGACGCTGATGCTGCTCCAAAGTCATGCCCTGACAGTGTGCCCAGCTAAGGGCCTGATGCTAAGCCTCACTCAGGCCCTGTCGCTCTCCCTAAGTCAGGCCCTGACACTGCCACTAACGAAGGCCCTGACTCTACTCCTAATTCAGTCCCGTACATTGTATCTAACAAAGGCTCTGATGCTAGTCGTAACTCAGGGCCTGACACTGTCTCTAACTAAGGGCTGCTGCCATCAACATCTAAAGTCCTGACATTATCCGGAGCTAATAACCTGACCCATGTCTTACCAAGGTCCTGAAACTGTCCCACAGTAAACCCTGACGCTGTCCCTAAGTGAGGCCCTGAAGCTTTCCCTAACTAACTCAGGCCTTGATGCTGTGACTAACTCAGACCCTGATCATGTCTTTAACCAAGACCCTAAGGCTGATCCAACAGAGGCCCTGATGCTGCTCCTAAGTCATGCCCCGATAGTGTCCCCCACTAAGTGTCTGATGCTAGGCCTCACGCAGACCCTAACGCTCTCCCTAAGTCAGGCTCTGATGCTGTCCCTACCTGAAGCCCTAACACTGGTTCTGAATAAGGCCCTGAGAGTCTCCATAACAAAGGTCTTCACACTATCCTTAGGTCATTTCCTGACACTATCCCTAGATGTTAAACTGACACGGTCACTAGCTAATGTCCTGCCTCTTATGCTAACTGAAGCCCTTAGGCTGTGCCTACCTCAGGCACTGAATTTAGTCCCAAGACCATGAAACTGTCCCGAACTAAGGCCTAGATGCTCGCCCTACATCCAGTCCTGACACTGTCCCTAACTATGGCCCTAACACTATTGCTAACTGAGGATCTGACACTGGACCTATCAGAGGCCCGCTACTCCTAACTAACGCCTTGAAACTTTCCCTAACGTAGGCGCTGCTACCATCAATATCTAAAGTCCTGACATTATCCTGAGCTAATATCCTGACCCATGTCTTACCAAGGTCCTGAAACTCTCCCAAAGTTAGCCCTGACACTGTCCCTAAGTGAGGCCCTGAGGCTGTCCCTCACAGAGGTCCTGATAATGTCTTAAACTAAGACCCTAATGCTGACCCTACAGAGAACCTTATGCTGATCCTATGTCATGCCCTGACGCTGTCCGTAGCTAAGGCCCTGACTCGAGGCATCACTCAGGCCCTGTCGCTCTCCCTAAGTCAGGCTAAGATTCTATCCCTACCTGAAGCCCTGACACTGGGCCTAAATTAGGCACTGATGCTCTAATTAGCTATGGTCTTGACACTATCCCTAGGTCATTTCCTGACACTCTCCCTAGATCTTAACCTAAACTTGTCTTTAGCTATTGTCGAACCTCTTATGCTAACTAAATCCCTGACGTTGTCTCTAACTAAGAGCCTGAAATTAGTCCTGAGGCCGTCAACCTGTCCCTAACTGAAGTTTGGAGGATCATCCTAACTGAGGCGCTGACACTGTCCCTAACTAAAGCCCTGACACTACACCTAACTCAGTCCCTGACACTGTACTTTACAAGGGCTGTGATGCTAGTCCTAACTCAGGCCCTGACACTGTCTCTAAGTAAGGCTCAGAATTTGCCCCTAATATAGGCCCTGCTGTCAGCAATAACTAAAAACTGGACACTAGCCTGAGTTAATATCCTGACATATTTCTAACCAAGGTCCTGACACTGTCCCTAAGAAAGCCCTATCACTGTCCCTAAGTTAAGAACTGAGGCTGTCCCTAACTCAGGCCCTGAAGCTTTCCCTAACTGAGGCCTTCACGCTGTGACTGACTGAGGACCTGATGATGTCTGTATCTAAGACGCTAAAGTCGATCCAACAGGGGAGCTGATGCTGTTCCTAAGTCATGCCCTGACATTGTCCTCATCTAAGGGCCTGACGCTAGGCCTCACTCAGGCCCTAACGCTCGCCCTAAGTCAGGCTCTGATGCTGTCCCTACCTGAAGCCCTGACACTGGTTCTAAATAAGGATCTGATACTCTCAGTAACTAAGGTTTTGACACTATGCTTAGGTCCTTTCCTGACACTATCCCTAGACCGTAACCTGACCCTGGCCCTAGCAAATGTCGTGCCTCTTATGCTAACTACAGCCCTGCTGCTGTCCTTAACTAAGGGCCTAAAATTACTCTCGAGGCTGTGACCCTGTCCGTACCTAAGGCCTCGATGTTCGTCCTAATTCAGGGCCTGACACTGTCCCTAACTAAGGCCCTGTTGCCGTCAATATCTAACGTCCTGACACTATCCTGAGCTAATTTCTTGACCCATCTCTTACCAAGGTCCTGAAACTGTCCCTAAGGAAGCCCTGATGCTGTCTCTAAGTGAGGCCTTGAGGCTGTCCCTAACAGAGGCCCTGATAATATCTGTAACATAGCCCCTGAGGCTGATCCTACCGTGGCTCTTATGCTGCTCCTAAGTCATGCCCTGACACTGTCTCTAGCTAAGGCCCTGACGCAAGGCCTCACTCAGGCCCTGTCCCACTCCCTAAGTCAGGCTCTGACGCTGTTCCTACCCGAAGCCCTGACACTCACTGCTCCTAAATTAGGTCCTGATGTGCTAAGTAACTAAGGTCTTGACACTATCCCTAGGTCATTTCCTGACACTCTCCCTAGACCTTAACCCAACCTTCTCTTTAGCTAATGTCGAGATGAGCTAAAGAGATTCTTTAGAACGAGATTCTTTCACCTTCTGAATATAGTTTTCTTCAAAACATAATTTTTATAGTGTTACTAACTTTAAACAAAATGTACTCAACTGCCTTGGAATTTTCCTTCATAGGAGCGTGCATGGTTCACTTCTGCATCTGCTTGTGGTGGTGTTCAGGTTGCTTTCAGCTGTAGATCCCCTTATGCTAGCTAAATCCCTGATTCTGTCCCTAAATGAGGCCCTGAATTTAGGTCCGAGGCCGTGAACCTGTCCTTAACTGAGGCCTGGAGGCTCGTCCTAATGCAGGCCCTGACACTGTCCCTAACTAAGGCTCTGACACTACACCTAACTCAGTCACTGACACTGTACCTAACAAAGGCTCTGATGCTAGTCCTAACGTAGGCCCTGACACTGCCTCTAACTAAGGCCCTGCTGCCGTCAATATCTGAACACCTGATATTATCCTGAGCTAATAGCCTGACCCATGTCTTACCAAGGTCCTGAAACTTTCCCAAAGTAAGCCCTGACGCTGTCCCTAAGTGAGGCCTTGAGGCTATCCCTAACGGAGGCCCTGATAATAGCTTTAACCAAGACCCGAATGCTGATCCTACAGAGGCCTTTATGCTGCTCCTAAGTCATGCCCTGATACTGTCCCTTACTCAGGCCCTAAAGATAGGCCTCACTTAGGCCCTGTTGCTGTACCTTAGTTAGGCTCTGATGCTGTCCATACATCAAGCCCTGGCACTGGTCCTGATTAAGGCACTCACGCTGCTGCTACCTAAGGCCCTGATGCTCTCAATAACTAAGGTCGTCTCGTTATCCCTTGGTCATTTCATTTCACTGTCTCTGGCCTGGAACCTGACTCTGTCCCGAGATAATCTCCTGCACCTTATGCTAACTGAAACCCTAATGCTCTCCCTAACTAAGGCCCTGACTACTCCTAACTAAGGCCATGACACTGAATCTAACAAAGGCCCGGAATCTGTCCTTAATATAGGCCCTGCTGCCAGCAATGACTAAAATCCTGACACTCTCCTGAGCTAATATCCTGACTCATTTCTAACCAAGGTCCTGACACTGTCCCTAAGAAAGCCCTGTTACTGTCTTTAAGTGAAGACATGAGGCTGTCTGTAACTCAGACCCTGAAGCTTTCCCTAACTGAGGCCTTGACTCTGTGACTAACTAGGGCTCCGGTCATGTCTTTAACTAAGAACCTAAAGCTGATCCAACAAAGGCACTGATGCTGCTCCTAAGTCATTCCCTGACAGTGTCCCCAGCTAAGGGCCTGACATTAGGCCTCACTCAGGCCCTGTCACTCTCCCTAAGTCAGGCCCTGATGCTGTCCCGACCTGAAGCCCTAACACTGCTTCTGAATAAGTCCCTGAGAGTCTCAGTAACAAAGGTCTTCACACTATCCTTAGGTCATTTCCTGACACGATTCCAAGCCTTTAACCTAACCCTGTCCCGAGCTAATGTCCTACCTCTTATGCTAACTAAAGACCTTATGCTGTGCCTAATTCAGGCACTGAATTTAGTCCCAAGGCCGCTAGACTGTCCCTAACTCAGCTCGATGCCATTATCGTCACAATGTTCCATGACCACTGTCATCACAATGCTCCACGCCCTTGTCATCACAATGCTCCATAACCCCTGTCATCACAATGCTCCATGACTTTGTCATCGCAATGCTCCATGCCATTGTCATCACAATGCTCCATGCCCTTATCATCACAATGCTCCATGACCCCTGTCATCCCAATGCTCCATGAGCCTTGTCTAAAATGCTACATGCCTGTGAAATCACAAAGCTCCATGCCCCCTGTCATCACAAAGTTCCAGGCCCCCTGTCATCACAATGAGCCATGACCCCTTTCATCACAATGCTCCAGGTCCGTTTTCAGCACAATGCTCCATGACCCCTGTCATCACAATGTTCCCTGGCCTTTGTCATCACAATTCTCCATGGCCCCTGTAATCACAGTGCTCCATGACAACGTTCATCACATTGCTCCATGACCACTGTCATCATAATGCCACATGAGCCCTGTCATCACAATGCTCCATGGCCCTTGTCATCACAATGCTCCATGATCCTTGTAATCCAAATGCTCCTTGACCCTTTCATCACAATGTTACAGTACCCCTTTCTTCACAATGCTCCATGCCGCTGGTCACCACAATGCTCCATGACCTCTGTCATCACAATGCTCCATGTCCCTTGTCATTAAAATGCTCCATGGCCCCTGTCATCACAATGCTGCATCATCCTTATACTCTCAATGCCCCATGGTCCTCGTCATCACAAATATCCACGCATTTGTCATCACAATGCTCCATGACCCCTGTCATCCCAATGCTCCATAGCACTTTTCATCACAATGCTACATGACCACTTTTATCACAATGTTCCATGACCACTTTAATCACAATGCTCCATGACCACTTTCATCACAATGCCCCATGACCCCTGTCATCAAAATGCTCCATGTCCCTTGTCACCACAATGCTCTAGGACCCGTCATCACAATTCTCCATGGCCCTTGTCATCAGAATGCTCCATGGCGCTTGTCATCACAATGATGCAGAGCCTTAGTGCTTGAGTTGGGAGTAGTATCATTGCCTCAGTTAGGGACACTGTCATTGCCTGAAATGGGAGTAGTGTCAGAGCCTTAGTTAGGGACAGAGCCAGGGTGAGTTGGGAGTAGTGTCAGTGCCTTAGTTAGGGACAGCGCCAGTGCTTGCATTGGGAGTAGTGTCAGGGCCATAGTTAGGGACAGTGTCAGTGGCTGAGATGGGAATAGTGTCAGGGCCTTAGTTACGGACATTGTCAGTGCCTAAGTTGGAATTTTTGTCAGGGTCTTTATTATGGACAGTGTCAGGGCCTGAGTTAAGAGTAGTGTCAAGGCCTTAATTTGGAAGAGTGTCAGTGTCTCAGTTTGGAGTAGTGTCAGACCCTTAGTTAGGAACAGCGTCAGTGCCTGAGTTGGGAGTAGTGACATGGCCTAAGTTATGGACAGTGTCAGGGTCTGACTTAGGAATCGTCTCAGGACCTTTGTTAGGGACAGTGTCAGTGATTGTGTTAGGAATAGTGTCAGGGCCTAAGTTAGGAGTAGTCTGAGACAGGTAGTTAGGAACAGTGTCAAGGCCTGAGTTGTGAGTAGTTACAGGGCCTTAGTTAGAGAAAGTGTCAGTGCCAGAGTTGGGAGTTATGTCAGGGCCTTAATTAGGGACAGTGTCAGTGCCTGAGTTGGGAGTAGTGTCACAGCTTTAGTTAGGACCACTGTCAGGGCCTTAGTTAAGTCCAACATCAGCGCCTATGATAGGAATGAGATCAGGACCTGTGTTACAGGTAATGTCAGGGCCTTATTTAAGAACGGTGTCAGGGCCTGAGTCCTGACTGACTCCTTACTGTCCTCACTAAGGACTTTTGACACTACTGCTAATTCAGGCCCTGATAATGTCCCTAACTAAGGCCCTGACACTTTCCCTGGCTAAGGCCCTGAACTTCTCCTAAGTCAGGCCCTAATACTGTCCCACACAATGGCCCTGACACTACACCTAACTGAGGCCCCGACATGATACCTAACAAAGGCTTTGTTGCTAGTCCAAACTAAGGCCCTAACATTGGTCCTAAATAAGGCCTTGACACTAATCCTAACTCAGGCCCTAAAACTGTCCCTAACTAAGGCCCTGATAGTATGCCTAACTCAGGCCCTCATACGATTCCTAACAATGGCTCTGATGCTAGTCCAAACTAAGGCCCTGAAATTGGTCCTAAATAAGGCCTTGACACTAATCCTAACTCAGGCCCTAGCACTGTCCCTAACTAGGTCTCAGACAGTACACCTAAATCAGACCCTGACACAGTCCCTAAGCAAGGCCCTGACACTACTGCTAACTCAGTCCCTTACACTGTACCTAACAAAGTCTCTGATGCTAGGCCTAACTCAGGCCCTGAAACCGTCTGTAACTAAGGCCCTGCTGCCATCACTATCAAAAGTCCTGACATTATCCTGAGCTAATATCCTGACCTATGTCTTTCCAAGGTCCTGAAACTGTCCCAAAGTAAGCCCTGACGCTGTCCCTAAGTGAAGACCTGAGGCTGTCCCTAACTCAGGCCCTGAAGCTTTCCTTAACTGAAACCTTGAAGCTGTGACTAATTCAGGCCCTGATCATGTACCTAACGAAGACCTTAATGCTGATCCAGCAAAGACGCTGATGCTGCTCCAAAGTCATGCCCTGACAGTGTGCCCAGCTAAGGGCCTGATGCTAAGCCTCACTCAGGCCCTGTCGCTCTCCCTAAGTCAGGCCCTGACACTGCCACTAACGAAGGCCCTGACTCTACTCCTAATTCAGTCCCGTACATTGTATCTAACAAAGGCTCTGATGCTAGTCGTAACTCAGGGCCTGACACTGTCTCTAACTAAGGGCTGCTGCCATCAACATCTAAAGTCCTGACATTATCCGGAGCTAATAACCTGACCCATGTCTTACCAAGGTCCTGAAACTGTCCCACAGTAAACCCTGACGCTGTCCCTAAGTGAGGCCCTGAAGCTTTCCCTAACTAACTCAGGCCTTGATGCTGTGACTAACTCAGACCCTGATCATGTCTTTAACCAAGACCCTAAGGCTGATCCAACAGAGGCCCTGATGCTGCTCCTAAGTCATGCCCCGATAGTGTCCCCCACTAAGTGTCTGATGCTAGGCCTCACGCAGACCCTAACGCTCTCCCTAAGTCAGGCTCTGATGCTGTCCCTACCTGAAGCCCTAACACTGGTTCTGAATAAGGCCCTGAGAGTCTCCATAACAAAGGTCTTCACACTATCCTTAGGTCATTTCCTGACACTATCCCTAGATGTTAAACTGACACGGTCACTAGCTAATGTCCTGCCTCTTATGCTAACTGAAGCCCTTAGGCTGTGCCTACCTCAGGCACTGAATTTAGTCCCAAGACCATGAAACTGTCCCGAACTAAGGCCTAGATGCTCGCCCTACATCCAGTCCTGACACTGTCCCTAACTATGGCCCTAACACTATTGCTAACTGAGGATCTGACACTGGACCTATCAGAGGCCCGCTACTCCTAACTAACGCCTTGAAACTTTCCCTAACGTAGGCGCTGCTACCATCAATATCTAAAGTCCTGACATTATCCTGAGCTAATATCCTGACCCATGTCTTACCAAGGTCCTGAAACTCTCCCAAAGTTAGCCCTGACACTGTCCCTAAGTGAGGCCCTGAGGCTGTCCCTCACAGAGGTCCTGATAATGTCTTAAACTAAGACCCTAATGCTGACCCTACAGAGAACCTTATGCTGATCCTATGTCATGCCCTGACGCTGTCCGTAGCTAAGGCCCTGACTCGAGGCATCACTCAGGCCCTGTCGCTCTCCCTAAGTCAGGCTAAGATTCTATCCCTACCTGAAGCCCTGACACTGGGCCTAAATTAGGCACTGATGCTCTAATTAGCTATGGTCTTGACACTATCCCTAGGTCATTTCCTGACACTCTCCCTAGATCTTAACCTAAACTTGTCTTTAGCTATTGTCGAACCTCTTATGCTAACTAAATCCCTGACGTTGTCTCTAACTAAGAGCCTGAAATTAGTCCTGAGGCCGTCAACCTGTCCCTAACTGAAGTTTGGAGGATCATCCTAACTGAGGCGCTGACACTGTCCCTAACTAAAGCCCTGACACTACACCTAACTCAGTCCCTGACACTGTACTTTACAAGGGCTGTGATGCTAGTCCTAACTCAGGCCCTGACACTGTCTCTAAGTAAGGCTCAGAATTTGCCCCTAATATAGGCCCTGCTGTCAGCAATAACTAAAAACTGGACACTAGCCTGAGTTAATATCCTGACATATTTCTAACCAAGGTCCTGACACTGTCCCTAAGAAAGCCCTATCACTGTCCCTAAGTTAAGAACTGAGGCTGTCCCTAACTCAGGCCCTGAAGCTTTCCCTAACTGAGGCCTTCACGCTGTGACTGACTGAGGACCTGATGATGTCTGTATCTAAGACGCTAAAGTCGATCCAACAGAGGAGCTGATGCTGTTCCTAAGTCATGCCCTGACATTGTCCTCATCTAAGGGCCTGACGCTAGGCCTCACTCAGGCCCTAACGCTCGCCCTAAGTCAGGCTCTGATGCTGCCCCTACCTGAAACCCTGACACTGGTTCTAAATAAGGATCTGATACTCTCAGTAACTAAGGTTTTGACACTATGCTTAGGTCCTTTCCTGACACTATCCCTAGAGCGTAACCTGACCCTGGCCCTAGCAAATGTCGTGCCTCTTATGCTAACTACAGCCCTGCTGCTGTCCTTAACTAAGGGCCTAAAATTACTCTCGAGGCTGTGACCCTGTCCGTACCTAAGGCCTCGATGTTCGTCCTAATTCAGGGCCTGACACTGTCCCTAACTAAGGCCCTGCTGCCGTCAATATCTAACGTCCTGACAGTATCCTGAGCTAATTTCTTGACCCATCTCTTACCAAGGTCCTGAAACTGTCCCTAAGGAAGCCCTGATGCTGTCTCTAAGTGAGGCCTTGAGGCTGTCCCTAACAGAGGCCCTGATAATATCTGTAACATAGCCCCTGAGGCTGATCCTACCGTGGCTCTTATGCTGCTCCTAAGTCATGCCCTGACACTGTCTCTAGCTAAGGCCCTGACGCTAGGCCTCACTCAGGCCCTGTCCCACTCCCTAAGTCAGGCTCTGACGCTGTTCCTACCCGAAGCCCTGACACTCACTGCTCCTAAATTAGGTCCTGATGTGCTAAGTAACTAAGGTCTTGACACTATCCCTAGGTCATTTCCTGACACTCTCCCTAGACCTTAACCCAACCTTCTCTTTAGCTAATGTCGAGATGAGCTAAAGAGATTCTTTAGAACGAGATTCTTTCATCTTCTGAATATAGTTTTCTTCAAAACATAATTTTTATAGTGTTACTAACTTTAAACAAAATGTACTCAACTGCTGTGGAATATGCCTTCATAGGAGCGTGCATGGTTCATTTCTGCATCTGCTTGTGGTGGTGTTCAGGTTGCTTTCAGCTGTAGATCCCCTTATGCTAGCTAAATCCCTGATTCTGTCCCTAAATGAGGCCCTGAATTTAGGTCCGAGGCCGTGAACCTGTCCCTAACTGAGGCCTGGAGGCTCGTCCTAATGCAGGCCCTGACACTGTCCCTAACTAAGGCTCTGACACTACACCTAACTCAGTCACTGACACTGTACCTAACAAAGGCTCTGATGCTAGTCCTAACTTAAGCGCTGACACTGCCTCTAACTAAGGCCCTGCTGCTGTCAATATCTGAACACCTGATATTATCCTGAGCTAATAGTCTGACCCATGTCTTACCAAGGTCCTGAAAGTGTCCCAAAGTAAGCCCTGACGCTGTCCCTAAGCGAGGCCTTGAGGCTATCCCTAACGGAGGCCCTGATAATAGCTTTAACCAAGACCCGAATGCTGATCCTACAGAGGCCTTTATGCTGCTCCTAAGTCATGCCCTGATACTGTCCCTTACTCAGGCCCTAAAGATAGGCCTCACTTCGGCCCTGTTGCTGTACCTTAGTTAGGCTCTGATGCTGTCCATACATCAAGCCCTGGCACTGGTCCTGATTAAGGCGCTCACGCTGCTGCTACCTAAGGCCCTGATGCTCTCAATAACTAAGGTCTTCTCGTAATCCCTTGGTCATTTCCTTTCACTGTCTCTGGCCTGGAACCTGACTCTGTCCCGAGATAATCTCCTGCACCTTATGCTAACTGAAACCCTAATGCTCTCCCTAACTAAGGCCCTGACTACTCCTAACTAAGGCCATGACACTGAATCTAACAAAGGCCCGGAATCTGTCCTTAATATAGGCCCTGCTGCCAGCAATGACTAAAATCCTGACACTCTCCTGAGCTAATATCCTGACTCATTTCTAACCAAGGTCCTGACACTGTCCCTAAGAAAGCCCTGTTGCTGTCTTTAAGTGAAGACATGAGGCTGTCTGTAACTCAGACCCTGAAGCTTTCCCTAACTGAGGCCTTGACGCTGTGACTAACTAGGGCTCCGGTCATGTCTTTAACTAAGAACCTAAAGCTGATCCAACAAAGGCACTGATGCTGCTCCTAAGTCATTCCCTGACAGTGTCCCCAGCTAAGGGCCTGACATTAGGCCTCACTCAGGCCCTGTCGCTCTCCCTAAGTCAGGCCCTGATGCTGTCCCGACCTGAAGCCCTAACACTGCTTCTGAATAAGTCCCTGAGAGTCTCAGTAACAAAGGTCTTCACACTATCCTTAGGTCATTTCCTGACACGATTCCAAGCCTTTACCCTAACCCTGTCCCGAGCTAATGTCCTACCTCTTATGCTAACTAAAGACCTTATGCTGTGCCTAATTCAGGCACTGAATTTAGTCCCAAGGCCGCTAGACTGTCCCTAACTCGGCTCGATGCCCTTATCGTCACAATGTTCCATGACCACTGTCATCACAATGCTCCACGCCCTTGTCATCACAATGCTCCATAACCCCTGTCATCACAATGCTCCATGACTTTGTCATCGCAATGCTCCATGCCATTGTCATCACAATGCTCCATGCCCTTATCATCACAATGCTCCATGACCCCTGTCATCCCAATGCTCCATGAGCCTTGTCTAAAATGCTACATGCCTGTGAAATCACAAAGCTCCATGCCCCCTGTCATCACAATGTTCCAGGCCCCCTCTCATCACAATGAGCCATGACCCCTTTCATCACAATGCTCCAGGTCCGTTTTCAGCACAATGCTCCATGACCCCTGTCATCACAATGTTCCCTGGCCTTTGTCATCACAATTCTCCATGGCCCCTGTAATCACAGTGCTCCATGACAACGTTCATCACATTGCTCCATGACCACTGTCATCATAATGCCACATGAGACCTGTCATCACAATGCTCCATGGCCCTTGTCATCACAATGCTCCATGATCCTTGTAATCCAAATGCTCCTTGACCCTTTCATCACAATGTTACAGTACCCCTTTCTTCACAATGCTCCATGCCGCTGGTCACCACAATGCTCCATGACCTCTGTCATCACAATGCTCCATGTCCCTTGTCATTAAAATGCTCCATGGCCCCTGTCATCACAATGCTGCATCATCCTTATACTCTCAATGCCCCATGGTCCTCGTCATCACAAATATCCACGCATTTGTCATCACAATGCTCCATGACCCCTGTCATCCCAATGCTCCATAGCACTTTTCATCACAATGCTACATGACCACTTTTATCACAATGTTCCATGACCACTTTAATCACAATGCTCCATGACCACTTTCATCACAATGCCCCATGACCCCTGTCATCAAAATGCTCCATGTCCCTTGTCACCACAATGCTCTAGGACCCGTCATCACAATTCTCCATGGCGCTTGTCATCACAATGATCCAGAGCCTTAGTGCTTGAGTTGGGAGTAGTATCATTGCCTCAGTTAGGGACACTGTCATTGCCTGAAATGGGAGTAGTGTCAGAGCCTTAGTTAGGGACAGAGCCAGGGTGAGTTGGGAGTAGTGCCAGTGCCTTAGTTAGGGACAGCGCCAGTGCTTGCATTGGGAGTAGTGTCAGGGCCATAGTTAGGGACAGTGTCAGTGGCTGAGATGGGAATAGTGTCAGGGCCTTAGTTACGGACATTGTCAGTGCCTAAGTTGGAATTTTTGTCAGGGTCTTTATTATGGACAGTGTCAGGGCCTGAGTTAAGAGTAGTGTCAAGGCCTTAATTTGGAAGAGTGTCAGTGTCTCAGTTTGGAGTAGTGTCAGACCCTTAGTTAGGAACAGCGTCAGTGCCTGAGTTGGGAGTAGTGACATGGCCTAAGTTATGGACAGTGTCAGGGTCTGACTTAGGAATCGTCTCAGGACCTTAGTTAGGGACAGTGTCAGTGATTGTGTTAGGAATAGTGTCAGGGCCTAAGTTAGGAGTAGTCTGAGACTGGTAGTTAGGAACAGTGTCAGGGCCTGAGTTGTGAGTAGTTACAGGGCCTTAGTTAGAGAAAGTGTCAGTGCCAGAGTTGGGAGTTATGTCAGGGCCTTAATTAGGGACAGTGTCAGTGCCTGAGTTGGGAGTAGTGTCAGGGCCATAATGAGGGACAGTGTCAGTGCCTGAGTTGGGAGTAGTATCAGGGCCTAGTTAGGGACAGTGTCAGTGCCTGAGTTGTGAGTAGTTTCAGGGCCGTAGTTAGAGAAAGTGTCAGTGCCGGAGTTGGGAGATATGTCAGGGCCTGAGTTAGGGACAGTGTCAGTGCCTGAGTTGGGAGTAGTGTCAGGGCCTAGTTAGGGACAGTGTCAGTGCCTGAGTTGGAAGTAGTGTCAGGGCATTAGGGACAGTGTCAGTGGCTGAGATGGGAGTAGTGTCAGGGTCTTAGTTAGGGAGAGTGTCAGTGCCTGAGTTGGGAATAGTCTCAGGGTCTTTTTTGGGGACAGCATCAGGGCATGAGTTAAAAGTAGTGTCAAGGCCTTAGTTAGGGAGAGTGTCAGTGCCTGTGTTGGGAGTAGTATCAGGCCCTTCGTTAGGGACAGTGTCAGGGTCTGAGGTAGAAGTAGTCTCAGGGCCTTAGTTAGGTAGCGTGTCAGTGCCTAAGTAAGTAGTAGTGTGAGGGCCTTAGTTAGGGACAGTGTCAATGCCTGTGTTGGGAGTAGTGTCAGAGCCTTAGTTAGGGACAGCGTCAGTGCCTGCGTTGGGAGTAGTGTCAGGGCCTTACTTAGGGACAGCGTCAGTGCCTGAGTTAGGAGTAGTGTGATGGCCGTAGTTAGGGACACTCTCAGTGCCAGAGTTGGGGGTAGTGGCAGGCCTTTGTTAGGGACTGTGCCAGGGCCTGAGTTAAGAGTAGTGTCAAGTCCTTAGTTAGGGACAGTGTTAGTGCCTGAGTTGAGAGTAACGTCAAGGCCTTAGTTAGGGACAATGTCAGGGCCTAGTTTGGGAGTAGTGTCAGGGCCTTAGTTAGGGACAGTGTCAGTGCCTGAGTTGGGAGTACTGTCAGGGCGTATTTCGGGACAGTCTCAGTGCCTATGTTGGGATTAGTGTCACGGCCTTTGTTAGGAACAAAGTCAGTGCCTGAGTTGGGAGTTGTGTCAGGATATTAGTAAGGGACAGTGTCAGTGCCTGAGTTAGGAGAAGTGTCAGGGCTGTAGTTAGGGATAGTGTCAGTGCCTGAGTTGGAGGTAGTGTCAGGGCCTTAGGGACAATGTCAGTGGCTGAGATGGGAGTAGTGTCACGGTCTTAGTTACGGAGAGTGACAGCGCCTGAGTTGGGAATAGTGTCAGGGTCTTTGTTAGGGACAGTGTCAGGGTATTAGTTAAGAGTAGTGTCAAGGCCTTTGTTAGGGAGAGTGTCAGTGTCTGAGTTGGGAGGAGTGTCAGACCCTTAGTTAAGGGACAGCGTCAGTGTCTGAGTTAGGAATAGTGCCAGAGCCTAAGTTATGGACAGTGCCAGGGCCTGAGTTAGGAGTAGTCTGAGACCGGTAGTTAGTAACAGTGTAACGGCCTGAGTTGTTAGTAGTTTCAGGGCCTTAGTTAGCGAAAGTGTCAATGCCGGAATTGGGAGTAATGTCAGGGCTTACTTAGGGAGAGTGTCAGTGCCTGAGGTGGAAGTAGTATCAGGGCCTTAGTTAAGGACAGTGTCAGTGCCTGAGTTCGGAGTACTGTCAGGGCATATTTAGGGACAGTCTCAGTGCCTATTTTGGGAGTAGTGTCACGGCCTTAGTTAGTGACATTGTCAGTGCCTGAGTAAGGAGTAGTGTCCGGGCCTTGGTTAGGGACAGTGTCAGTTGCTTAGTTAGGAGTAGTGTCCGGGCCTAAGTTAGGGCCAGTGTCAGTGCCTGAGTCAGGAGTAGAGTCGGGGCCTAAGTTAGGGACAGTGTCATTGCTTGAGATAGGAGTAGTGTCAGGGCCTTAGTTAGGAGGAGCATCAGTGCCTTCGTTAGGTATTGTTTCAGCGCCTCAGTTAGGAATAGTTTCAGGGCCTTATTTAGGGACAGTGTTAGTGCCTGAGTTAGGAGTTGTGTCGGCCTTAGTTAGGGACCTTTTCAGGGCCTGAGTTAGGAGTAATGTCAGGGCCTTCCTTAAGTATTGTGTCAGCGCCTGAGTTAGGAATAGTGTCAGGGCCTTAGTTAGGGACATTGTCAGGGCATGACTTAGGAGTTGTGTTAGGGCGTGAGCTATGAATAGTGTCAGGGCCTTAGTTAGTGACAGTGTCAGTGCTGAGTTTGGAGTAGTATCAGGGCCTTAGTTAGAGACAGTGTCAGGGCCTGAGTTAGGTGTATGTCAGGGCCTAGTTAGGGACAGTGTCAGTGCCTGATTTAGGAGTAGTGTCACAGGCTTTGTTAGGGACAGTGTCAGGGCCTGAGTTAGGAGTAGTGACACAGCTTTAGTTAGGACCAGGGTCAGGGCCTTAGTTAGGAGTAGTGACACAGCTTTAGTTAGGACGAGTGTCAGGGCCTTAGTTAAGTCCAACATCAGCGCCTATGATAGGAATGAGATCAGGACCTGTGTTACAGGTAATGTCAGGGCCTTATTTAAGAACAGTGTCAGGGCCTGAGTCCTGACTGACTCCTTACTGTCCTCACTAAGGACTTTTGACACTACTGCTAATTCAGGCCCTGATAATGTCCCTAACTAAGGCCCTGACACTTTCCCTGGCTAAGGCCCTGAACTTCTCCTAAGTCAGGCCCTGATACTGTCCCTAACAATGGCCCTGACACTACACCTAACTGAGGCCCCGACATGATACCTAACAAAGGCTTTGTTGCTAGTCCAAACTAAAGCCCTAAAATTGGTCCTAAATAAGGCCTTGACACTAATCCTAACTCAGGCCCTAAAACTGTACCTAACTAAGGCCCTGATAGTATGCCTAACTCAGGCCCTCATACGATTCCTAACAATGGCTCTGATGCTAGTCCAAACTAAGGCCCTGAAATTGGTCCTAAATAAGGCCTTGACACTAATCCTAACTCAGGCCCTAGCACTGTCCCTAACTAGGTCTCAGACAGTACACCTAAATCAGACCCTGACACAGTCCCTAAGCAAGGCCCTGACACTACTGCTAACTCAGTCCCTTACACTGTACCTAACAAAGTCTCTGATGCTAGGCCTAACTCAGGCCCTGAAACCGTCTGTAACTAAGGCCCTGCTGCCATCACTATCAAAAGTCCTGACATTATCCTGAGCTAATATCCTGACCTATGTCTTTCCAAGGTCCTGAAACTGTCCCAAAGTAAGCCCTGACGCTGTCCCTAAGTGAAGACCTGAGGCTGTCCCTAACTCAGGCCCTGAAGCTTTCCTTAACTGAAACCTTGAAGCTGTGACTAATTCAGGCCCTGATCATGTACCTAACGAAGACCTTAATGCTGATCCAGCAAAGACGCTGATGCTGCTCCAAAGTCATGCCCTGACAGTGTGCCCAGCTAAGGGCCTGATGCTAAGCCTCACTCAGGCCCTGTCGCTCTCCCTAAGTCAGGCCCTGACACTGCCACTAACGAAGGCCCTGACTCTACTCCTAATTCAGTCCCGTACATTGTATCTAACAAAGGCTCTGATGCTAGTCGTAACTCAGGGCCTGACACTGTCTCTAACTAAGGGCTGCTGCCATCAACATCTAAAGTCCTGACATTATCCGGAGCTAATAACCTGACCCATGTCTTACCAAGGTCCTGAAACTGTCCCACAGTAAACCCTGACGCTGTCCCTAAGTGAGGCCCTGAAGCTTTCCCTAACTAACTCAGGCCTTGATGCTGTGACTAACTCAGACCCTGATCATGTCTTTAACTAAGACCCTAAGGCTGATCCAACAGAGGCCCTGATGCTGCTCCTAAGTCATGCCCCGATAGTGTCCCCCACTAAGTGTCTGATGCTAGGCCTCACGCAGACCCTAACGCTCTCCCTAAGTCAGGCTCTGATGCTGTCCCTACCTGAAGCCCTAACACTGGTTCTGAATAAGGCCCTGAGAGTCTCCATAACAAAGGTCTTCACACTATCCTTAGGTCATTTCCTGACACTATCCCTAGATGTTAAACTGACACGGTCACTAGCTAATGTCCTGCCTCTTATGCTAACTGAAGCCCTTAGGCTGTGCCTACCTCAGGCACTGAATTTAGTCCCAAGACCATGAAACTGTCCCGAACTAAGGCCTAGATGCTCGCCCTACATCCAGTCCTGACACTGTCCCTAACTATGGCCCTAACACTATTGCTAACTGAGGATCTGACACTGGACCTATCAGAGGCCCGCTACTCCTAACTAACGCCTTGAAACTTTCCCTAACGTAGGCGCTGCTACCATCAATATCTAAAGTCCTGACATTATCCTGAGCTAATATCCTGACCCATGTCTTACCAAGGTCCTGAAACTCTCCCAAAGTTAGCCCTGACACTGTCCCTAAGTGAGGCCCTGAGGCTGTCCCTCACAGAGGTCCTGATAATGTCTTAAACTAAGACCCTAATGCTGACCCTACAGAGAACCTTATGCTGATCCTATGTCATGCCCTGACGCTGTCCGTAGCTAAGGCCCTGACTCGAGGCATCACTCAGGCCCTGTCGCTCTCCCTAAGTCAGGCTAAGATTCTATCCCTACCTGAAGCCCTGACACTGGGCCTAACTTAGGCACTGATGCTCTAATTAGCTATGGTCTTGACACTATCCCTAGGTCATTTCCTGACACTCTCCCTAGATCTTAACCTAAACTTGTCTTTAGCTATTGTCGAACCTCTTATGCTAACTAAATCCCTGACGTTGTCTCTAACTAAGAGCCTGAAATTAGTCCTGAGGCCGTCAACCTGTCCCTAACTGAAGTTTGGAGGATCATCCTAACTGAGGCGCTGACACTGTCCCTAACTAAAGCCCTGACACTACACCTAACTCAGTCCCTGACACTGTACTTTACAAGGGCTGTGATGCTAGTCCTAACTCAGGCCCTGACACTGTCTCTAAGTAAGGCTCAGAATTTGCCCCTAATATAGGCCCTGCTGTCAGCAATAACTAAAAACTGGACACTAGCCTGAGTTAATATCCTGACATATTTCTAACCAAGGTCCTGACACTGTCCCTAAGAAAGCCCTATCACTGTCCCTAAGTTAAGAACTGAGGCTGTCCCTAACTCAGGCCCTGAAGCTTTCCCTAACTGAGGCCTTCACGCTGTGACTGACTGAGGACCTGATGATGTCTGTATCTAAGACGCTAAAGTCGATCCAACAGAGGAGCTGATGCTGTTCCTAAGTCATGCCCTGACATTGTCCTCATCTAAGGGCCTGACGCTAGGCCTCACTCAGGCCCTAACGCTCGCCCTAAGTCAGGCTCTGATGCTGTCCCTACCTGAAACCCTGACACTGGTTCTAAATAAGGATCTGATACTCTCAGTAACTAAGGTTTTGACACTATGCTTAGGTCCTTTCCTGACACTATCCCTAGACCGTAACCTGACCCTGGCCCTAGCAAATGTCGTGCCTCTTATGCTAACTACAGCCCTGCTGCTGTCCTTAACTAAGGGCCTAAAATTACTCTCGAGGCTGTGACCCTGTCCGTACCTAAGGCCTCGATGTTCGTCCTAATTCAGGGCCTGTCACTGTCCCTAACTAAGGCCCTGCTGCCGTCAATATCTAACGTCCTGACAGTATCCTGAGCTAATTTCTTGACCCATCTCTTACCAAGGTCCTGAAACTGTCCCTAAGGAAGCCCTGATGCTGTCTCTAAGTGAGGCCTTGAGGCTGTCCCTAACAGAGGCCCTGATAATATCTGTAACATAGCCCCTGAGGCTGATCCTACCGTGGCTCTTATGCTGCTCCTAAGTCATGCCCTGACACTGTCTCTAGCTAAGGCCCTGACGCAAGGCCTCACTCAGGCCCTGTCCCACTCCCTAAGTCAGGCTCTGACGCTGTTCCTACCCGAAGCCCTGACACTCACTGCTCCTAAATTAGGTCCTGATGTGCTAAGTAACTAAGGTCTTGACACTATCCCTAGGTCATTTCCTGACACTCTCCCTAGACCTTAACCCAACCTTCTCTTTAGCTAATGTCGAGATGAGCTAAAGAGATTCTTTAGAACGAGATTCTTTCATCTTCTGAATATAGTTTTCTTCAAAACATAATTTTTATAGTGTTACTAACTTTAAACAAAATGTACTCAACTGCTGTGGAATATGCCTTCATAGGAGCGTGCATGGTTCATTTCTGCATCTGCTTGTGGTGGTGTTCAGGTTGCTTTCAGCTGTAGATCCCCTTATGCTAGCTAAATCCCTGATTCTGTCCCTAAATGAGGCCCTGAATTTAGGTCCGAGGCCGTGAACCTGTCCCTAACTGAGGCCTGGAGGCTCGTCCTAATGCAGGCCCTGACACTGTCCCTAACTAAGGCTCTGACACTACACCTAACTCAGTCACTGACACTGTACCTAACAAAGGCTCTGATGCTAGTCCTAACTTAAGCGCTGACACTGCCTCTAACTAAGGCCCTGCTGCTGTCAATATCTGAACACCTGATATTATCCTGAGCTAATAGTCTGACCCATGTCTTACCAAGGTCCTGAAAGTGTCCCAAAGTAAGCCCTGACGCTGTCCCTAAGCGAGGCCTTGAGGCTATCCCTAACGGAGGCCCTGATAATAGCTTTAACCAAGACCCGAATGCTGATCCTACAGAGGCCTTTATGCTGCTCCTAAGTCATGCCCTGATACTGTCCCTTACTCAGGCCCTAAAGATAGGCCTCACTTCGGCCCTGTTGCTGTACCTTAGTTAGGCTCTGATGCTGTCCATACATCAAGCCCTGGCACTGGTCCTGATTAAGGCGCTCACGCTGCTGCTACCTAAAGCCCTGATGCTCTCAATAACTAAGGTCTTCTCGTAATCCCTTGGTCATTTCCTTTCACTGTCTCTGGCCTGGAACCTGACTCTGTCCCGAGATAATCTCCTGCACCTTATGCTAACTGAAACCCTAATGCTCTCCCTAACTAAGGCCCTGACTACTCCTAACTAAGGCCATGACACTGAATCTAACAAAGGCCCGGAATCTGTCCTTAATATAGGCCCTGCTGCCAGCAATGACTAAAATCCTGACACTCTCCTGAGCTAATATCCTGACTCATTTCTAACCAAGGTCCTGACACTGTCCCTAAGAAAGCCCTGTTGCTGTCTTTAAGTGAAGACATGAGGCTGTCTGTAACTCAGACCCTGAAGCTTTCCCTAACTGAGGCCTTGACGCTGTGACTAACTAGGGCTCCGGTCATGTCTTTAACTAAGAACCTAAAGCTGATCCAACAAAGGCACTGATGCTGCTCCTAAGTCATTCCCTGACAGTGTCCCCAGCTAAGGGCCTGACATTAGGCCTCACTCAGGCCCTGTCGCTCTCCCTAAGTCAGGCCCTGATGCTGTCCCGACCTGAAGCCCTAACACTGCTTCTGAATAAGTCCCTGAGAGTCTCAGTAACAAAGGTCTTCACACTATCCTTAGGTCATTTCCTGACACGATTCCAAGCCTTTACCCTAACCCTGTCCCGAGCTAATGTCCTACCTCTTATGCTAACTAAAGACCTTATGCTGTGCCTAATTCAGGCACTGAATTTAGTCCCAAGGCCGCTAGACTGTCCCTAACTCGGCTCGATGCCCTTATCGTCACAATGTTCCATGACCACTGTCATCACAATGCTCCACGCCCTTGTCATCACAATGCTCCATAACCCCTGTCATCACAATGCTCCATGACTTTGTCATCGCAATGCTCCATGCCATTGTCATCACAATGCTCCATGCCCTTATCATCACAATGCTCCATGACCCCTGTCATCCCAATGCTCCATGAGCCTTGTCTAAAATGCTACATGCCTGTGAAATCACAAAGCTCCATGCCCCCTGTCATCACAATGTTCCAGGCCCCCTCTCATCACAATGAGCCATGACCCCTTTCATCACAATGCTCCAGGTCCGTTTTCAGCACAATGCTCCATGACCCCTGTCATCACAATGTTCCCTGGCCTTTGTCATCACAATTCTCCATGGCCCCTGTAATCACAGTGCTCCATGACAACGTACATCACGTTGCTCCATGACCACTGTCATCATAATGCCACATGAGCCCTGTCATCACAATGCTCCATGGCCCTTGTCATCACAATGCTCCATGATCCTTGTAATCCAAATGCTCCTTGACCCTTTCATCACAATGTTACAGTACCCCTTTCTTCACAATGCTCCATGCCGCTGGTCACCACAATGCTCCATGACCTCTGTCATCACAATGCTCCATGTCCCTTGTCATTAAAATGCTCCATGGCCCCTGTCATCACAATGCTGCATCATCCTTATAATCTCAATGCCCCATGGTCCTCGTCATCACAAATATCCACGCATTTGTCATCACAATGCTCCATGACCCCTGTCATCCCAATGCTCCATAGCACTTTTCATCACAATGCTACATGACCACTTTTATCACAATGTTCCATGACCACTTTAATCACAATGCTCCATGACCACTTTCATCACAATGCCCCATGACCCCTGTCATCAAAATGCTCCATGGCCCTTGTCACCACTATGCTCTAAGACCCGTCATCACAATTCTCCATGGCGCTTGTCATCACAATGATCCAGAGCCTTAGTGCTTGAGTTGGGAGTAGTATCATTGCCTCAGTTAGGGACACTGTCATTGCCTGAAATGGGAGTAGTGTCAGAGCCTTAGTTAGGGACAGAGCCAGGGTGAGTTGGGAGTAGTGCCAGTGCCTTAGTTAGGGACAGCGCCAGTGCTTGCATTGGGAGTAGTGTCAGGGCCATAGTTAGGGACAGTGTCAGTGGCTGAGATGGGAATAGTGTCAGGGCCTTAGTTACGGACATTGTCAGTGCCTAAGTTGGAATTTTTGTCAGGGTCTTTATTATGGACAGTGTCAGGGCCTGAGTTAAGAGTAGTGTCAAGGCCTTAATTTGGAAGAGTGTCAGTGTCTCAGTTTGGAGTAGTGTCAGACCCTTAGTTAGGAACAGCGTCAGTGCCTGAGTTGGGAGTAGTGACATGGCCTAAGTTATGGACAGTGTCAGGGTCTGACTTAGGAATCGTCTCAGGACCTTAGTTAGGGACAGTGTCAGTGATTGTGTTAGGAATAGTGTCAGGGCCTAAGTTAGGAGTAGTCTGAGACTGGTAGTTAGGAACAGTGTCAGGGCCTGAGTTGTGAGTAGTTACAGGGCCTTAGTTAGAGAAAGTGTCAGTGCCAGAGTTGGGAGTTATGTCAGGGCCTTAATTAGGGACAGTGTCAGTGCCTGAGTTGGGAGTAGTGTCAGGGCCATAATGAGGGACAGTGTCAGTGCCTGAGTTGGGAGTAGTATCAGGGCCTAGTTAGGGACAGTGTCAGTGCCTGAGTTGTGAGTAGTTTCAGGGCCGTAGTTAGAGAAAGTGTCAGTGCCGGAGTTGGGAGATATGTCAGGGCCTGAGTTAGGGACAGTGTCAGTGCCTGAGTTGGGAGTAGTGTCAGGGCCTAGTTAGGGACAGTGTCAGTGCCTGAGTTGGAAGTAGTGTCAGGGCATTAGGGACAGTGTCAGTGGCTGAGATGGGAGTAGTGTCAGGGTCTTAGTTAGGGAGAGTGTCAGTGCCTGAGTTGGGAATAGTCTCAGGGTCTTTTTTGGGGACAGCATCAGGGCATGAGTTAAAAGTAGTGTCAAGGCCTTAGTTAGGGAGAGTGTCAGTGCCTGTGTTGGGAGTAGTATCAGGCCCTTCGTTAGGGACAGTGTCAGGGTCTGAGGTAGAAGTAGTCTCAGGGCCTTAGTTAGGTAGCGTGTCAGTGCCTAAGTAAGTAGTAGTGTGAGGGCCTTAGTTAGGGACAGTGTCAATGCCTGTGTTGGGAGTAGTGTCAGAGCCTTAGTTAGGGACAGCGTCAGTGCCTGCGTTGGGAGTAGTGTCAGGGCCTTACTTAGGGACAGCGTCAGTGCCTGAGTTAGGAGTAGTGTGATGGCCGTAGTTAGGGACACTCTCAGTGCCAGAGTTGGGGGTAGTGGCAGGCCTTTGTTAGGGACTGTGCCAGGGCCTGAGTTAAGAGTAGTGTCAAGTCCTTAGTTAGGGACAGTGTTAGTGCCTGAGTTGAGAGTAACGTCAAGGCCTTAGTTAGGGACAATGTCAGGGCCTAGTTTGGGAGTAGTGTCAGGGCCTTAGTTAGGGACAGTGTCAGTGCCTGAGTTGGGAGTACTGTCAGGGCGTATTTCGGGACAGTCTCAGTGCCTATGTTGGGATTAGTGTCACGGCCTTTGTTAGGAACAAAGTCAGTGCCTGAGTTGGGAGTTGTGTCAGGATATTAGTAAGGGACAGTGTCAGTGCCTGAGTTAGGAGAAGTGTCAGGGCTGTAGTTAGGGATAGTGTCAGTGCCTGAGTTGGAGGTAGTGTCAGGGCCTTAGGGACAATGTCAGTGGCTGAGATGGGAGTAGTGTCACGGTCTTAGTTACGGAGAGTGACAGCGCCTGAGTTGGGAATAGTGTCAGGGTCTTTGTTAGGGACAGTGTCAGGGTATTAGTTAAGAGTAGTGTCAAGGCCTTTGTTAGGGAGAGTGTCAGTGTCTGAGTTGGGAGGAGTGTCAGACCCTTAGTTAAGGGACAGCGTCAGTGTCTGAGTTAGGAATAGTGCCAGAGCCTAAGTTATGGACAGTGCCAGGGCCTGAGTTAGGAGTAGTCTGAGACCGGTAGTTAGTAACAGTGTAACGGCCTGAGTTGTTAGTAGTTTCAGGGCCTTAGTTAGCGAAAGTGTCAATGCCGGAATTGGGAGTAATGTCAGGGCTTACTTAGGGAGAGTGTCAGTGCCTGAGGTGGAAGTAGTATCAGGGCCTTAGTTAAGGACAGTGTCAGTGCCTGAGTTCGGAGTACTGTCAGGGCATATTTAGGGACAGTCTCAGTGCCTATTTTGGGAGTAGTGTCACGGCCTTAGTTAGTGACATTGTCAGTGCCTGAGTAAGGAGTAGTGTCCGGGCCTTGGTTAGGGACAGTGTCAGTTGCTTAGTTAGGAGTAGTGTCCGGGCCTAAGTTAGGGCCAGTGTCAGTGCCTGAGTCAGGAGTAGAGTCGGGGCCTAAGTTAGGGACAGTGTCATTGCTTGAGATAGGAGTAGTGTCAGGGCCTTAGTTAGGAGGAGCATCAGTGCCTTCGTTAGGTATTGTTTCAGCGCCTCAGTTAGGAATAGTTTCAGGGCCTTATTTAGGGACAGTGTTAGTGCCTGAGTTAGGAGTTGTGTCGGCCTTAGTTAGGGACCTTTTCAGGGCCTGAGTTAGGAGTAATGTCAGGGCCTTCCTTAAGTATTGTGTCAGCGCCTGAGTTAGGAATAGTGTCAGGGCCTTAGTTAGGGACATTGTCAGGGCATGACTTAGGAGTTGTGTTAGGGCGTGAGCTATGAATAGTGTCAGGGCCTTAGTTAGTGACAGTGTCAGTGCTGAGTTTGGAGTAGTATCAGGGCCTTAGTTAGAGACAGTGTCAGGGCCTGAGTTAGGTGTATGTCAGGGCCTAGTTAGGGACAGTGTCAGTGCCTGATTTAGGAGTAGTGTCACAGGCTTTGTTAGGGACAGTGTCAGGGCCTGAGTTAGGAGTAGTGACACAGCTTTAGTTAGGACCAGGGTCAGGGCCTTAGTTAGGAGTAGTGACACAGCTTTAGTTAGGACCAGTGTCAGGGCCTTAGTTAAGTCCAACATCAGCGCCTATGATAGGAATGAGATCAGGACCTGTGTTACAGGTAATGTCAGGGCCTTATTTAAGAACAGTGTCAGGGCCTGAGTCCTGACTGACTCCTTACTGTCCTCACTAAGGACTTTTGACACTACTGCTAATTCAGGCCCTGATAATGTCCCTAACTAAGGCCCTGACACTTTCCCTGGCTAAGGCCCTGAACTTCTCCTAAGTCAGGCCCTGATACTGTCCCTAACAATGGCCCTGACACTACACCTAACTGAGGCCCCGACATGATACCTAACAAAGGCTTTGTTGCTAGTCCAAACTAAAGCCCTAAAATTGGTCCTAAATAAGGCCTTGACACTAATCCTAACTCAGGCCCTAAAACTGTACCTAACTAAGGCCCTGATAGTATGCCTAACTCAGGCCCTCATACGATTCCTAACAATGGCTCTGATGCTAGTCCAAACTAAGGCCCTGAAATTGGTCCTAAATAAGGCCTTGACACTAATCCTAACTCAGGCCCTAGCACTGTCCCTAACTAGGTCTCAGACAGTACACCTAAATCAGACCCTGACACAGTCCCTAAGCAAGGCCCTGACACTACTGCTAACTCAGTCCCTTACACTGTACCTAACAAAGTCTCTGATGCTAGGCCTAACTCAGGCCCTGAAACCGTCTGTAACTAAGGCCCTGCTGCCATCACTATCAAAAGTCCTGACATTATCCTGAGCTAATATCCTGACCTATGTCTTTCCAAGGTCCTGAAACTGTCCCAAAGTAAGCCCTGACGCTGTCCCTAAGTGAAGACCTGAGGCTGTCCCTAACTCAGGCCCTGAAGCTTTCCTTAACTGAAACCTTGAAGCTGTGACTAATTCAGGCCCTGATCATGTACCTAACGAAGACCTTAATGCTGATCCAGCAAAGACGCTGATGCTGCTCCAAAGTCATGCCCTGACAGTGTGCCCAGCTAAGGGCCTGATGCTAAGCCTCACTCAGGCCCTGTCGCTCTCCCTAAGTCAGGCCCTGACACTGCCACTAACGAAGGCCCTGACTCTACTCCTAATTCAGTCCCGTACATTGTATCTAACAAAGGCTCTGATGCTAGTCGTAACTCAGGGCCTGACACTGTCTCTAACTAAGGGCTGCTGCCATCAACATCTAAAGTCCTGACATTATCCGGAGCTAATAACCTGACCCATGTCTTACCAAGGTCCTGAAACTGTCCCACAGTAAACCCTGACGCTGTCCCTAAGTGAGGCCCTGAAGCTTTCCCTAACTAACTCAGGCCTTGATGCTGTGACTAACTCAGACCCTGATCATGTCTTTAACTAAGACCCTAAGGCTGATCCAACAGAGGCCCTGATGCTGCTCCTAAGTCATGCCCCGATAGTGTCCCCCACTAAGTGTCTGATGCTAGGCCTCACGCAGACCCTAACGCTCTCCCTAAGTCAGGCTCTGATGCTGTCCCTACCTGAAGCCCTAACACTGGTTCTGAATAAGGCCCTGAGAGTCTCCATAACAAAGGTCTTCACACTATCCTTAGGTCATTTCCTGACACTATCCCTAGATGTTAAACTGACACGGTCACTAGCTAATGTCCTGCCTCTTATGCTAACTGAAGCCCTTAGGCTGTGCCTACCTCAGGCACTGAATTTAGTCCCAAGACCATGAAACTGTCCCGAACTAAGGCCTAGATGCTCGCCCTACATCCAGTCCTGACACTGTCCCTAACTATGGCCCTAACACTATTGCTAACTGAGGATCTGACACTGGACCTATCAGAGGCCCGCTACTCCTAACTAACGCCTTGAAACTTTCCCTAACGTAGGCGCTGCTACCATCAATATCTAAAGTCCTGACATTATCCTGAGCTAATATCCTGACCCATGTCTTACCAAGGTCCTGAAACTCTCCCAAAGTTAGCCCTGACACTGTCCCTAAGTGAGGCCCTGAGGCTGTCCCTCACAGAGGTCCTGATAATGTCTTAAACTAAGACCCTAATGCTGACCCTACAGAGAACCTTATGCTGATCCTATGTCATGCCCTGACGCTGTCCGTAGCTAAGGCCCTGACTCGAGGCATCACTCAGGCCCTGTCGCTCTCCCTAAGTCAGGCTAAGATTCTATCCCTACCTGAAGCCCTGACACTGGGCCTAACTTAGGCACTGATGCTCTAATTAGCTATGGTCTTGACACTATCCCTAGGTCATTTCCTGACACTCTCCCTAGATCTTAACCTAAACTTGTCTTTAGCTATTGTCGAACCTCTTATGCTAACTAAATCCCTGACGTTGTCTCTAACTAAGAGCCTGAAATTAGTCCTGAGGCCGTCAACCTGTCCCTAACTGAAGTTTGGAGGATCATCCTAACTGAGGCGCTGACACTGTCCCTAACTAAAGCCCTGACACTACACCTAACTCAGTCCCTGACACTGTACTTTACAAGGGCTGTGATGCTAGTCCTAACTCAGGCCCTGACACTGTCTCTAAGTAAGGCTCAGAATTTGCCCCTAATATAGGCCCTGCTGTCAGCAATAACTAAAAACTGGACACTAGCCTGAGTTAATATCCTGACATATTTCTAACCAAGGTCCTGACACTGTCCCTAAGAAAGCCCTATCACTGTCCCTAAGTTAAGAACTGAGGCTGTCCCTAACTCAGGCCCTGAAGCTTTCCCTAACTGAGGCCTTCACGCTGTGACTGACTGAGGACCTGATGATGTCTGTATCTAAGACGCTAAAGTCGATCCAACAGAGGAGCTGATGCTGTTCCTAAGTCATGCCCTGACATTGTCCTCATCTAAGGGCCTGACGCTAGGCCTCACTCAGGCCCTAACGCTCGCCCTAAGTCAGGCTCTGATGCTGTCCCTACCTGAAACCCTGACACTGGTTCTAAATAAGGATCTGATACTCTCAGTAACTAAGGTTTTGACACTATGCTTAGGTCCTTTCCTGACACTATCCCTAGAGCGTAACCTGACCCTGGCCCTAGCAAATGTCGTGCCTCTTATGCTAACTACAGCCCTGCTGCTGTCCTTAACTAAGGGCCTAAAATTACTCTCGAGGCTGTGACCCTGTCCGTACCTAAGGCCTCGATGTTCGTCCTAATTCAGGGCCTGACACTGTCCCTAACTAAGGCCCTGCTGCCGTCAATATCTAACGTCCTGACACTATCCTGAGCTAATTTCTTGACCCATCTCTTACCAAGGTCCTGAAACTGTCCCTAAGGAAGCCCTGATGCTGTCTCTAAGTGAGGCCTTGAGGCTGTCCCTAACAGAGGCCCTGATAATATCTGTAACATAGCCCCTGAGGCTGATCCTACCGTGGCTCTTATGCTGCTCCTAAGTCATGCCCTGACACTGTCTCTAGCTAAGGCCCTGACGCAAGGCCTCACTCAGGCCCTGTCCCACTCCCTAAGTCAGGCTCTGACGCTGTTCCTACCCGAAGCCCTGACACTCACTGCTCCTAAATTAGGTCCTGATGTGCTAAGTAACTAAGGTCTTGACACTATCCCTAGGTCATTTCCTGACACTCTCCCTAGACCTTAACCCAACCTTCTCTTTAGCTAATGTCGAGATGAGCTAAAGAGATTCTTTAGAACGAGATTCTTTCATCTTCTGAATATAGTTTTCTTCAAAACATAATTTTTATAGTGTTACTAACTTTAAACAAAATGTACTCAACTGCTGTGGAATATGCCTTCATAGGAGCGTGCATGGTTCATTTCTGCATCTGCTTGTGGTGGTGTTCAGGTTGCTTTCAGCTGTAGATCCCCTTATGCTAGCTAAATCCCTGATTCTGTCCCTAAATGAGGCCCTGAATTTAGGTCCGAGGCCGTGAACCTGTCCCTAACTGAGGCCTGGAGGCTCGTCCTAATGCAGGCCCTGACACTGTCCCTAACTAAGGCTCTGACACTACACCTAACTCAGTCACTGACACTGTACCTAACAAAGGCTCTGATGCTAGTCCTAACTTAAGTGCTGACACTGCCTCTAACTAAGGCCCTGCTGCTGTCAATATCTGAACACCTGATATTATCCTGAGCTAATAGTCTGACCCATGTCTTACCAAGGTCCTGAAAGTGTCCCAAAGTAAGCCCTGACGCTGTCCCTAAGCGAGGCCTTGAGGCTATCCCTAACGGAGGCCCTGATAATAGCTTTAACCAAGACCCGAATGCTGATCCTACAGAGGCCTTTATGCTGCTCCTAAGTCATGCCCTGATACTGTCCCTTACTCAGGCCCTAAAGATAGGCCTCACTTCGGCCCTGTTGCTGTACCTTAGTTAGGCTCTGATGCTGTCCATACATCAAGCCCTGGCACTGGTCCTGATTAAGGCGCTCACGCTGCTGCTACCTAAGGCCCTGATGCTCTCAATAACTAAGGTCTTCTCGTAATCCCTTGGTCATTTCCTTTCACTGTCTCTGGCCTGGAACCTGACTCTGTCCCGAGATAATCTCCTGCACCTTATGCTAACTGAAACCCTAATGCTCTCCCTAACTAAGGCCCTGACTACTCCTAACTAAGGCCATGACACTGAATCTAACAAAGGCCCGGAATCTGTCCTTAATATAGGCCCTGCTGCCAGCAATGACTAAAATCCTGACACTCTCCTGAGCTAATATCCTGACTCATTTCTAACCAAGGTCCTGACACTGTCCCTAAGAAAGCCCTGTTGCTGTCTTTAAGTGAAGACATGAGGCTGTCTGTAACTCAGACCCTGAAGCTTTCCCTAACTGAGGCCTTGACGCTGTGACTAACTAGGGCTCCGGTCATGTCTTTAACTAAGAACCTAAAGCTGATCCAACAAAGGCACTGATGCTGCTCCTAAGTCATTCCCTGACAGTGTCCCCAGCTAAGGGCCTGACATTAGGCCTCACTCAGGCCCTGTCGCTCTCCCTAAGTCAGGCCCTGATGCTGTCCCGACCTGAAGCCCTAACACTGCTTCTGAATAAGTCCCTGAGAGTCTCAGTAACAAAGGTCTTCACACTATCCTTAGGTCATTTCCTGACACGATTCCAAGCCTTTACCCTAACCCTGTCCCGAGCTAATGTCCTACCTCTTATGCTAACTAAAGACCTTATGCTGTGCCTAATTCAGGCACTGAATTTAGTCCCAAGGCCGCTAGACTGTCCCTAACTCGGCTCGATGCCCTTATCGTCACAATGTTCCATGACCACTGTCATCACAATGCTCCACGCCCTTGTCATCACAATGCTCCATAACCCCTGTCATCACAATGCTCCATGACTTTGTCATCGCAATGCTCCATGCCATTGTCATCACAATGCTCCATGCCCTTATCATCACAATGCTCCATGACCCCTGTCATCCCAATGCTCCATGAGCCTTGTCTAAAATGCTACATGCCTGTGAAATCACAAAGCTCCATGCCCCCTGTCATCACAATGTTCCAGGCCCCCTCTCATCACAATGAGCCATGACCCCTTTCATCACAATGCTCCAGGTCCGTTTTCAGCACAATGCTCCATGACCCCTGTCATCACAATGTTCCCTGGCCTTTGTCATCACAATTCTCCATGGCCCCTGTAATCACAGTGCTCCATGACAACGTACATCACATTGCTCCATGACCACTGTCATCATAATGCCACATGAGCCCTGTCATCACAATGCTCCATGGCCCTTGTCATCACAATGCTCCATGATCCTTGTAATCCAAATGCTCCTTGACCCTTTCATCACAATGTTACAGTACCCCTTTCTTCACAATGCTCCATGCCGCTGGTCACCACAATGCTCCATGACCTCTGTCATCACAATGCTCCATGTCCCTTGTCATTAAAATGCTCCATGGCCCCTGTCATCACAATGCTGCATCATCCTTATACTCTCAATGCCCCATGGTCCTCGTCATCACAAATATCCACGCATTTGTCATCACAATGCTCCATGACCCCTGTCATCCCAATGCTCCATAGCACTTTTCATCACAATGCTACATGACCACTTTTATCACAATGTTCCATGACCACTTTAATCACAATGCTCCATGACCACTTTCATCACAATGCCCCATGACCCCTGTCATCAAAATGCTCCATGTCCCTTGTCACCACAATGCTCTAGGACCCGTCATCACAATTCTCCATGGCCCTTGTCATCAGAATGCTCCATGGCGCTTGTCATCACAATGATGCAGAGCCTTAGTGCTTGAGTTGGGAGTAGTATCATTGCCTCAGTTAGGGACACTGTCATTGCCTGAAATGGGAGTAGTGTCAGAGCCTTAGTTAGGGACAGAGCCAGGGTGAGTTGGGAGTAGTGCCAGTGCCTTAGTTAGGGACAGCGCCAGTGCTTGCATTGGGAGTAGTGTCAGGGCCATAGTTAGGGACAGTGTCAGTGGCTGAGATGGGAATAGTGTCAGGGCCTTAGTTACGGACATTGTCAGTGCCTAAGTTGGAATTTTTGTCAGGGTCTTTATTATGGACAGTGTCAGGGCCTGAGTTAAGAGTAGTGTCAAGGCCTTAATTTGGAAGAGTGTCAGTGTCTCAGTTTGGAGTAGTGTCAGACCCTTAGTTAGGAACAGCGTCAGTGCCTGAGTTGGGAGTAGTGACATGGCCTAAGTTATGGACAGTGTCAGGGTCTGACTTAGGAATCGTCTCAGGACCTTTGTTAGGGACAGTGTCAGTGATTGTGTTAGGAATAGTGTCAGGGCCTATGTTAGGAGTAGTCTGAGACTGGTAGTTAGGAACAGTGTCAAGGCCTGAGTTGTGAGTAGTTACAGGGCCTTAGTTAGAGAAAGTGTCAGTGCCAGAGTTGGGAGTTATGTCAGGGCCTTAATTAGGGACAGTGTCAGTGCCTGAGTTGGGATTAGTGTCAGGGCCTAGTTAGGGACAGGGTCAGTGCCTGAGTTGTGAGTAGTTTCAGGGCCGTAGTTAGAGAAAGTGTCAGTGCCAGAGTTGGGAGTTATGTCAGGGCCTTAGTTAGGGACAGTGTCAGTGCCTGAGTTGGGAGTAGTGTCAGGGCCTAGTTAGGGACAGTGTCAGTGCCTAAGTTGGAAGTAGTGTCAGGGCATTAGGGACAGTGTCAGTGGCTGAGATGGGAATGGTGTCAGGGTCTTAGTTAGGGAGAGGGTCAGTGCTTGAGTTGGGAATAGTCTCAGGGTCTTTTTTGGGGACAGCATCAGGGCATGAGTTAAAAGTAGTGTCAAGGCCTTAGTTAGGGAGAGTGTCAGTGGCTGTGCTGGGAGTAGTATCAGGCCCTTCGTTAGGGACAGTGTCAGGGTCTGAGGTAGAAGTAGTCTCAGGGCCTTAGTTAGGTAGCGTGTCAGTGCCTAAGTAAGTAGTAGTGTGAGGGCCTTAGTTAGGGACAGTGTCAATGCCTGTGTTGGGAGTAGTGTCAGAGCCTTAGTTAGGGACAGCGTCAGTGCCTGCGTTGGGAGTAGTGTCAGGGCCTTACTTAGGGACAGCGTCAGTGCCTGAGTTAGGAGTAGTGTGATGGCCGTAGTTAGGGACACTCTCAGTGCCAGAGTTGGGGGTAGTGGCAGGCCTTTGTTAGGGACTGTGCCAGGGCCTGAGTTAAGAGTAGTGTCAAGTCCTTAGTTAGGGACAGTGTTAGTGCCTGAGTTGAGAGTAAGGTCAAGGCCTTAGTTAGGGACAATGTCAGGGCCTAGTTTGGGAGTAGTGTCAGGGCCTTAGATAGGGACAGTGTCAGTGCCTGAGTTGGGAGTACTGTCAGGGCGTATTTCGGGACAGTCTCAGTGCCTATGTTGGGATTAGTGTCACGGCCTTTGTTAGGAACAAAGTCAGTGCCTGAGTTGGGAGTTGTGTCAGGATATTAGTAAGGGACAGTGTCAGTGCCTGAGTTAGGAGAAGTGTCAGGGCTGTAGTTAGGGATAGTGTCAGTGCCTGAGTTGGAGGTAGTGTCAGGGCCTTAGGGACAATGTCAGTGGCTGAGATGGGAGTAGTGTCACGGTCTTAGTTACAGAGAGTGACAGCGCCTGAGTTGGGAATAGTGTCAGGGTCTTTGTTAGGGACAGTGTCAGGGTATTAGTTAAGAGTAGTGTCAAGGCCTTTGTTAGGGAGAGTGTCAGTGTCTGAGTTGGGAGGAGTGTCAGACCCTTAGTTAAGGGACAGCGTCAGTGTCTGAGTTAGGAATAGTGCCAGAGCCTAAGTTATGGACAGTGCCAGGGCCTGAGTTAGGAGTATTCTGAGACCGGTAGTTAGTAACAGTGTAACGGCCTGAGTTGTTAGTAGTTTCAGGGCCTTAGTTAGCGAAAGTGTCAATGCCGGAATTGGGAGTAATGTCAGGGCTTACTTAGGGAGAGTGTCAGTGCCTGAGGTGGAAGTAGTATCAGGGCCTTAGTTAAGGACAGTGTCAGTGCCTGAGTTCGGAGTACTGTCAGGGCATATTTAGGGACAGTCTCAGTGCTTATTTTGGGAGTAGTGTCACGGCCTTAGTTAGTGACATTGTCAGTGCCTGAGTAAGGAGTAGTGTCCGGGCCTTAGTTAGGGACAGTGTCAGTTGCTTAGTTAGGAGTAGTGTCCGGGCCTAAGTTAGGGCCAGTGTCAGTGCCTGAGTCAGGAGTAGAGTCGGGGCCTAAGTTAGGGACAGTGTCATTGCTTGAGATAGGAGTAGTGTCAGGGCCTTAGTTAGGAGGAGCATCAGTGCCTTCGTTAGGTATTGTATCAGCGCCTCAGTTAGGAATAGTTTCAGGGCCTTATTTAGGGACAGTGTTAGTGCCTGAGTTAGGAGTTGTGTCGGCCTTAGTTAGGGACCTTTTCAGGGCCTGAGTTAGGAGTAATGTCAGGGCCTTCCTTAAGTATTGTGTCAGCGCCTGAGTTAGGAATAGTGTCAGGGCCTTAGTTAGGGACATTGTCAGGGCATGACTTAGGAGTTGTGTTAGGGCGTGAGCTATGAATAGTGTCAGGGCCTTAGTTAGTGACAGTGTCAGTGCTGAGTTTGGAGTAGTATCAGGGCCTTAGTTAGAGACAGTGTCAGGGCCTGAGTTAGGTGTATGTCAGGGCCTAGTTAGGGACAGTGTCAGTGCCTGATTTAGGAGTAGTGTCACAGGCTTTGTTAGGGACAGTGTCAGGGACTGAGTTAGGAGTAGTGTCACAGCTTTAGTTAGGACCACTGTCAGGGCCTTAGTTAAGTCCAACATCAGCGCCTATGATAGGAATGAGATCAGGACCTGTGTTACAGGTAATGTCAGGGCCTTATTTAAGAACGGTGTCAGGGCCTGAGTCCTGACTGACTCCTTACTGTCCTCACTAAGGACTTTTGACACTACTGCTAATTCAGGCCCTGATAATGTCCCTAACTAAGGCCCTGACACTTTCCCTGGCTAAGGCCCTGAACTTCTCCTAAGTCAGGCCCTAATACTGTCCCAAACAATGGCCCTGACACTACACCTAACTGAGGCCCCGACATGATACCTAACAAAGGCTTTGTTGCTAGTCCAAACTAAGGCCCTAACATTGGTCCTAAATAAGGCCTTGACACTAATCCTAACTCAGGCCCTAAAACTGTACCTAACTAAGGCCCTGATAGTATGCCTAACTCAGGCCCTCATACGATTCCTAACAATGGCTCTGATGCTAGTCCAAACTAAGGCCCTGAAATTGGTCCTAAATAAGGCCTTGACACTAATCCTAACTCAGGCCCTAGCACTGTCCCTAACTAGGTCTCAGACAGTACACCTAAATCAGACCCTGACACAGTCCCTAAGCAAGGCCCTGACACTACTGCTAACTCAGTCCCTTACACTGTACCTAACAAAGTCTCTGATGCTAGGCCTAACTCAGGCCCTGAAACCGTCTGTAACTAAGGCCCTGCTGCCATCACTATCAAAAGTCCTGACATTATCCTGAGCTAATATCCTGACCTATGTCTTTCCAAGGTCCTGAAACTGTCCCAAAGTAAGCCCTGACGCTGTCCCTAAGTGAAGACCTGAGGCTGTCCCTAACTCAGGCCCTGAAGCTTTCCTTAACTGAAACCTTGAAGCTGTGACTAATTCAGGCCCTGATCATGTACCTAACGAAGACCTTAATGCTGATCCAGCAAAGACGCTGATGCTGCTCCAAAGTCATGCCCTGACAGTGTGCCCAGCTAAGGGCCTGATGCTAAGCCTCACTCAGGCCCTGTCGCTCTCCCTAAGTCAGGCCCTGACACTGCCACTAACGAAGGCCCTGACTCTACTCCTAATTCAGTCCCGTACATTGTATCTAACAAAGGCTCTGATGCTAGTCGTAACTCAGGGCCTGACACTGTCTCTAACTAAGGGCTGCTGCCATCAACATCTAAAGTCCTGACATTATCCGGAGCTAATAACCTGACCCATGTCTTACCAAGGTCCTGAAACTGTCCCACAGTAAACCCTGACGCTGTCCCTAAGTGAGGCCCTGAAGCTTTCCCTAACTAACTCAGGCCTTGATGCTGTGACTAACTCAGACCCTGATCATGTCTTTAACTAAGACCCTAAGGCTGATCCAACAGAGGCCCTGATGCTGCTCCTAAGTCATGCCCCGATAGTGTCCCCCACTAAGTGTCTGATGCTAGGCCTCACGCAGACCCTAACGCTCTCCCTAAGTCAGGCTCTGATGCTGTCCCTACCTGAAGCCCTAACACTGGTTCTGAATAAGGCCCTGAGAGTCTCCATAACAAAGGTCTTCACACTATCCTTAGGTCATTTCCTGACACTATCCCTAGATGTTAAACTGACACGGTCACTAGCTAATGTCCTGCCTCTTATGCTAACTGAAGCCCTTAGGCTGTGCCTACCTCAGGCACTGAATTTAGTCCCAAGACCATGAAACTGTCCCGAACTAAGGCCTAGATGCTCGCCCTACATCCAGTCCTGACACTGTCCCTAACTATGGCCCTAACACTATTGCTAACTGAGGATCTGACACTGGACCTATCAGAGGCCCGCTACTCCTAACTAACGCCTTGAAACTTTCCCTAACGTAGGCGCTGCTACCATCAATATCTAAAGTCCTGACATTATCCTGAGCTAATATCCTGACCCATGTCTTACTAAGGTCCTGAAACTCTCCCAAAGTTAGCCCTGACACTGTCCCTAAGTGAGGCCCTGAGGCTGTCCCTCACAGAGGTCCTGATAATGTCTTAAACTAAGACCCTAATGCTGACCCTACAGAGAACCTTATGCTGATCCTATGTCATGCCCTGACGCTGTCCGTAGCTAAGGCCCTGACTCGAGGCATCACTCAGGCCCTGTCGCTCTCCCTAAGTCAGGCTAAGATTCTATCCCTACCTGAAGCCCTGACACTGGGCCTAAATTAGGCACTGATGCTCTAATTAGCTATGGTCTTGACACTATCCCTAGGTCATTTCCTGACACTCTCCCTAGATCTTAACCTAAACTTGTCTTTAGCTATTGTCGAACCTCTTATGCTAACTAAATCCCTGACGTTGTCTCTAACTAAGAGCCTGAAATTAGTCCTGAGGCCGTCAACCTGTCCCTAACTGAAGTTTGGAGGATCATCCTAACTGAGGCGCTGACACTGTCCCTAACTAAAGCCCTGACACTACACCTAACTCAGTCCCTGACACTGTACTTTACAAGGGCTGTGATGCTAGTCCTAACTCAGGCCCTGACACTGTCTCTAAGTAAGGCTCAGAATTTGCCCCTAATATAGGCCCTGCTGTCAGCAATAACTAAAAACTGGACACTAGCCTGAGTTAATATCCTGACATATTTCTAACCAAGGTCCTGACACTGTCCCTAAGAAAGCCCTATCACTGTCCCTAAGTTAAGAACTGAGGCTGTCCCTAACTCAGGCCCTGAAGCTTTCCCTAACTGAGGCCTTCACGCTGTGACTGACTGAGGACCTGATGATGTCTGTATCTAAGACGCTAAAGTCGATCCAACAGAGGAGCTGATGCTGTTCCTAAGTCATGCCCTGACATTGTCCTCATCTAAGGGCCTGACGCTAGGCCTCACTCAGGCCCTAACGCTCGCCCTAAGTCAGGCTCTGATGCTGTCCCTACCTGAAACCCTGACACTGGTTCTAAATAAGGATCTGATACTCTCAGTAACTAAGGTTTTGACACTATGCTTAGGTCCTTTCCTGACACTATCCCTAGACCGTAACCTGACCCTGGCCCTAGCAAATGTCGTGCCTCTTATGCTAACTACAGCCCTGCTGCTGTCCTTAACTAAGGGCCTAAAATTACTCTCGAGGCTGTGACTCTGTCCGTACCTAAGGCCTCGATGTTCGTCCTAATTCAGGGCCTGACACTGTCCCTAACTAAGGCCCTGCTGCCGTCAATATCTAACGTCCTGACAGTATCCTGAGCTAATTTCTTGACCCATCTCTTACCAAGGTCCTGAAACTGTCCCTAAGGAAGCCCTGATGCTGTCTCTAAGTGAGGCCTTGAGGCTGTCCCTAACAGAGGCCCTGATAATATCTGTAACATAGCCCCTGAGGCTGATCCTACCGTGGCTCTTATGCTGCTCCTAAGTCATGCCCTGACACTGTCTCTAGCTAAGGCCCTGACGCAAGGCCTCACTCAGGCCCTGTCCCACTCCCTAAGTCAGGCTCTGACGCTGTTCCTACCCGAAGCCCTGACACTCACTGCTCCTAAATTAGGTCCTGATGTGCTAAGTAACTAAGGTCTTGACACTATCCCTAGGTCATTTCCTGACACTCTCCCTAGACCTTAACCCAACCTTCTCTTTAGCTAATGTCGAGATGAGCTAAAGAGATTCTTTAGAACGAGATTCTTTCATCTTCTGAATATAGTTTTCTTCAAAACATAATTTTTATAGTGTTACTAACTTTAAACAAAATGTACTCAACTGCTGTGGAATATGCCTTCATAGGAGCGTGCATGGTTCATTTCTGCATCTGCTTGTGGTGGTGTTCAGGTTGCTTTCAGCTGTAGATCCCCTTATGCTAGCTAAATCCCTGATTCTGTCCCTAAATGAGGCCCTGAATTTAGGTCCGAGGCCGTGAACCTGTCCCTAACTGAGGCCTGGAGGCTCGTCCTAATGCAGGCCCTGACACTGTCCCTAACTAAGGCTCTGACACTACACCTAACTCAGTCACTGACACTGTACCTAACAAAGGCTCTGATGCTAGTCCTAACTTAAGCGCTGACACTGCCTCTAACTAAGGCCCTGCTGCTGTCAATATCTGAACACCTGATATTATCCTGAGCTAATAGTCTGACCCATGTCTTACCAAGGTCCTGAAAGTGTCCCAAAGTAAGCCCTGACGCTGTCCCTAAGCGAGGCCTTGAGGCTATCCCTAACGGAGGCCCTGATAATAGCTTTAACCAAGACCCGAATGCTGATCCTACAGAGGCCTTTATGCTGCTCCTAAGTCATGCCCTGATACTGTCCCTTACTCAGGCCCTAAAGATAGGCCTCACTTCGGCCCTGTTGCTGTACCTTAGTTAGGCTCTGATGCTGTCCATACATCAAGCCCTGGCACTGGTCCTGATTAAGGCGCTCACGCTGCTGCTACCTAAGGCCCTGATGCTCTCAATAACTAAGGTCTTCTCGTAATCCCTTGGTCATTTCCTTTCACTGTCTCTGGCCTGGAACCTGACTCTGTCCCGAGATAATCTCCTGCACCTTATGCTAACTGAAACCCTAATGCTCTCCCTAACTAAGGCCCTGACTACTCCTAACTAAGGCCATGACACTGAATCTAACAAAGGCCCGGAATCTGTCCTTAATATAGGCCCTGCTGCCAGCAATGACTAAAATCCTGACACTCTCCTGAGCTAATATCCTGACTCATTTCTAACCAAGGTCCTGACACTGTCCCTAAGAAAGCCCTGTTGCTGTCTTTAAGTGAAGACATGAGGCTGTCTGTAACTCAGACCCTGAAGCTTTCCCTAACTGAGGCCTTGACGCTGTGACTAACTAGGGCTCCGGTCATGTCTTTAACTAAGAACCTAAAGCTGATCCAACAAAGGCACTGATGCTGCTCCTAAGTCATTCCCTGACAGTGTCCCCAGCTAAGGGCCTGACATTAGGCCTCACTCAGGCCCTGTCGCTCTCCCTAAGTCAGGCCCTGATGCTGTCCCGACCTGAAGCCCTAACACTGCTTCTGAATAAGTCCCTGAGAGTCTCAGTAACAAAGGTCTTCACACTATCCTTAGGTCATTTCCTGACACGATTCCAAGCCTTTACCCTAACCCTGTCCCGAGCTAATGTCCTACCTCTTATGCTAACTAAAGACCTTATGCTGTGCCTAATTCAGGCACTGAATTTAGTCCCAAGGCCGCTAGACTGTCCCTAACTCGGCTCGATGCCCTTATCGTCACAATGTTCCATGACCACTGTCATCACAATGCTCCACGCCCTTGTCATCACAATGCTCCATAACCCCTGTCATCACAATGCTCCATGACTTTGTCATCGCAATGCTCCATGCCATTGTCATCACAATGCTCCATGCCCTTATCATCACAATGCTCCATGACCCCTGTCATCCCAATGCTCCATGAGCCTTGTCTAAAATGCTACATGCCTGTGAAATCACAAAGCTCCATGCCCCCTGTCATCACAATGTTCCAGGCCCCCTCTCATCACAATGAGCCATGACCCCTTTCATCACAATGCTCCAGGTCCGTTTTCAGCACAATGCTCCATGACCCCTGTCATCACAATGTTCCCTGGCCTTTGTCATCACAATTCTCCATGGCCCCTGTAATCACAGTGCTCCATGACAACGTACATCACATTGCTCCATGACCACTGTCATCATAATGCCACATGAGCCCTGTCATCACAATGCTCCATGGCCCTTGTCATCACAATGCTCCATGATCCTTGTAATCCAAATGCTCCTTGACCCTTTCATCACAATGTTACAGTACCCCTTTCTTCACAATGCTCCATGCCGCTGGTCACCACAATGCTCCATGACCTCTGTCATCACAATGCTCCATGTCCCTTGTCATTAAAATGCTCCATGGCCCCTGTCATCACAATGCTGCATCATCCTTATACTCTCAATGCCCCATGGTCCTCGTCATCACAAATATCCACGCATTTGTCATCACAATGCTCCATGACCCCTGTCATCCCAATGCTCCATAGCACTTTTCATCACAATGCTACATGACCACTTTTATCACAATGTTCCATGACCACTTTAATCACAATGCTCCATGACCACTTTCATCACAATGCCCCATGACCCCTGTCATCAAAATGCTCCATGTCCCTTGTCACCACAATGCTCTAGGACCCGTCATCACAATTCTCCATGGCCCTTGTCATCAGAATGCTCCATGGCGCTTGTCATCACAATGATGCAGAGCCTTAGTGCTTGAGTTGGGAGTAGTATCATTGCCTCAGTTAGGGACACTGTCATTGCCTGAAATGGGAGTAGTGTCAGAGCCTTAGTTAGGGACAGAGCCAGGGTGAGTTGGGAGTAGTGCCAGTGCCTTAGTTAGGGACAGCGCCAGTGCTTGCATTGGGAGTAGTGTCAGGGCCATAGTTAGGGACAGTGTCAGTGGCTGAGATGGGAATAGTGTCAGGGCCTTAGTTACGGACATTGTCAGTGCCTAAGTTGGAATTTTTGTCAGGGTCTTTATTATGGACAGTGTCAGGGCCTGAGTTAAGAGTAGTGTCAAGGCCTTAATTTGGAAGAGTGTCAGTGTCTCAGTTTGGAGTAGTGTCAGACCCTTAGTTAGGAACAGCGTCAGTGCCTGAGTTGGGAGTAGTGACATGGCCTAAGTTATGGACAGTGTCAGGGTCTGACTTAGGAATCGTCTCAGGACCTTAGTTAGGGACAGTGTCAGTGATTGTGTTAGGAATAGTGTCAGGGCCTAAGTTAGGAGTAGTCTGAGACTGGTAGTTAGGAACAGTGTCAGGGCCTGAGTTGTGAGTAGTTACAGGGCCTTAGTTAGAGAAAGTGTCAGTGCCAGAGTTGGGAGTTATGTCAGGGCCTTAATTAGGGACAGTGTCAGTGCCTGAGTTGGGAGTAGTGTCAGGGCCATAATGAGGGACAGTGTCAGTGCCTGAGTTGGGAGTAGTATCAGGGCCTAGTTAGGGACAGTGTCAGTGCCTGAGTTGTGAGTAGTTTCAGGGCCGTAGTTAGAGAAAGTGTCAGTGCCGGAGTTGGGAGATATGTCAGGGCCTGAGTTAGGGACAGTGTCAGTGCCTGAGTTGGGAGTAGTGTCAGGGCCTAGTTAGGGACAGTGTCAGTGCCTGAGTTGGAAGTAGTGTCAGGGCATTAGGGACAGTGTCAGTGGCTGAGATGGGAGTAGTGTCAGGGTCTTAGTTAGGGAGAGTGTCAGTGTCTGAGTTGGGAATAGTCTCAGGGTCTTTTTTGGGGACAGCATCAGGGCATGAGTTAAAAGTAGTGTCAAGGCCTTAGTTAGGGAGAGTGTCAGTGCCTGTGTTGGGAGTAGTATCAGGCCCTTCGTTAGGGACAGTGTCAGGGTCTGAGGTAGAAGTAGTCTCAGGGCCTTAGTTAGGTAGCGTGTCAGTGCCTAAGTAAGTAGTAGTGTGAGGGCCTTAGTTAGGGACAGTGTCAATGCCTGTGTTGGGAGTAGTGTCAGAGCCTTAGTTAGGGACAGCGTCAGTGCCTGCGTTGGGAGTAGTGTCAGGGCCTTACTTAGGGACAGCGTCAGTGCCTGAGTTAGGAGTAGTGTGATGGCCGTAGTTAGGGACACTCTCAGTGCCAGAGTTGGGGGTAGTGGCAGGCCTTTGTTAGGGACTGTGCCAGGGCCTGAGTTAAGAGTAGTGTCAAGTCCTTAGTTAGGGACAGTGTTAGTGCCTGAGTTGAGAGTAACGTCAAGGCCTTAGTTAGGGACAATGTCAGGGCCTAGTTTGGGAGTAGTGTCAGGGCCTTAGTTAGGGACAGTGTCAGTGCCTGAGTTGGGAGTACTGTCAGGGCGTATTTCGGGACAGTCTCAGTGCCTATGTTGGGATTAGTGTCACGGCCTTTGTTAGGAACAAAGTCAGTGCCTGAGTTGGGAGTTGTGTCAGGATATTAGTAAGGGACAGTGTCAGTGCCTGAGTTAGGAGAAGTGTCAGGGCTGTAGTTAGGGATAGTGTCAGTGCCTGAGTTGGAGGTAGTGTCAGGGCCTTAGGGACAATGTCAGTGGCTGAGATGGGAGTAGTGTCACGGTCTTAGTTACAGAGAGTGACAGCGCCTGAGTTGGGAATAGTGTCAGGGTCTTTGTTAGGGACAGTGTCAGGGTATTAGTTAAGAGTAGTGTCAAGGCCTTTGTTAGGGAGAGTGTCAGTGTCTGAGTTGGGAGGAGTGTCAGACCCTTAGTTAAGGGACAGCGTCAGTGTCTGAGTTAGGAATAGTGCCAGAGCCTAAGTTATGGACAGTGCCAGGGCCTGAGTTAGGAGTATTCTGAGACCGGTAGTTAGTAACAGTGTAACGGCCTGAGTTGTTAGTAGTTTCAGGGCCTTAGTTAGCGAAAGTGTCAATGCCGGAATTGGGAGTAATGTCAGGGCTTACTTAGGGAGAGTGTCAGTGCCTGAGGTGGAAGTAGTATCAGGGCCTTAGTTAAGGACAGTGTCAGTGCCTGAGTTCGGAGTACTGTCAGGGCATATTTAGGGACAGTCTCAGTGCCTATTTTGGGAGTAGTGTCACGGCCTTAGTTAGTGACATTGTCAGTGCCTGAGTAAGGAGTAGTGTCCGGGCCTTAGTTAGGGACAGTGTCAGTTGCTTAGTTAGGAGTAGTGTCCGGGCCTAAGTTAGGGCCAGTGTCAGTGCCTGAGTCAGGAGTAGAGTCGGGGCCTAAGTTAGGGACAGTGTCATTGCTTGAGATAGGAGTAGTGTCAGGGCCTTAGTTAGGAGGAGCATCAGTGCCTTCGTTAGGTATTGTATCAGCGCCTCAGTTAGGAATAGTTTCAGGGCCTTATTTAGGGACAGTGTTAGTGCCTGAGTTAGGAGTTGTGTCGGCCTTAGTTAGGGACCTTTTCAGGGCCTGAGTTAGGAGTAATGTCAGGGCCTTCCTTAAGTATTGTGTCAGCGCCTGAGTTAGGAATAGTGTCAGGGCCTTAGTTAGGGACATTGTCAGGGCATGACTTAGGAGTTGTGTTAGGGCGTGAGCTATGAATAGTGTCAGGGCCTTAGTTAGTGACAGTGTCAGTGCTGAGTTTGGAGTAGTATCAGGGCCTTAGTTAGAGACAGTGTCAGGGCCTGAGTTAGGTGTATGTCAGGGCCTAGTTAGGGACAGTGTCAGTGCCTGATTTAGGAGTAGTGTCACAGGCTTTGTTAGGGACAGTGTCAGGGACTGAGTTAGGAGTAGTGTCACAGCTTTAGTTAGGACCACTGTCAGGGCCTTAGTTAAGTCCAACATCAGCGCCTATGATAGGAATGAGATCAGGACCTGTGTTACAGGTAATGTCAGGGCCTTATTTAAGAACGGTGTCAGGGCCTGAGTCCTGACTGACTCCTTACTGTCCTCACTAAGGACTTTTGACACTACTGCTAATTCAGGCCCTGATAATGTCCCTAACTAAGGCCCTGACACTTTCCCTGGCTAAGGCCCTGAACTTCTCCTAAGTCAGGCCCTAATACTGTCCCAAACAATGGCCCTGACACTACACCTAACTGAGGCCCCGACATGATACCTAACAAAGGCTTTGTTGCTAGTCCAAACTAAGGCCCTAACATTGGTCCTAAATAAGGCCTTGACACTAATCCTAACTCAGGCCCTAAAACTGTCCCTAACTAAGGCCCTGATAGTATGCCTAACTCAGGCCCTCATACGATTCCTAACAATGGCTCTGATGCTAGTCCAAACTAAGGCCCTGAAATTGGTCCTAAATAAGGCCTTGACACTAATCCTAACTCAGGCCCTAGCACTGTCCCTAACTAGGTCTCAGACAGTACACCTAAATCAGACCCTGACACAGTCCCTAAGCAAGGCCCTGACACTACTGCTAACTCAGTCCCTTACACTGTACCTAACAAAGTCTCTGATGCTAGGCCTAACTCAGGCCCTGAAACCGTCTGTAACTAAGGCCCTGCTGCCATCACTATCAAAAGTCCTGACATTATCCTGAGCTAATATCCTGACCTATGTCTTTCCAAGGTCCTGAAACTGTCCCAAAGTAAGCCCTGACGCTGTCCCTAAGTGAAGACCTGAGGCTGTCCCTAACTCAGGCCCTGAAGCTTTCCTTAACTGAAACCTTGAAGCTGTGACTAATTCAGGCCCTGATCATGTACCTAACGAAGACCTTAATGCTGATCCAGCAAAGACGCTGATGCTGCTCCAAAGTCATGCCCTGACAGTGTGCCCAGCTAAGGGCCTGATGCTAAGCCTCACTCAGGCCCTGTCGCTCTCCCTAAGTCAGGCCCTGACACTGCCACTAACGAAGGCCCTGACTCTACTCCTAATTCAGTCCCGTACATTGTATCTAACAAAGGCTCTGATGCTAGTCGTAACTCAGGGCCTGACACTGTCTCTAACTAAGGGCTGCTGCCATCAACATCTAAAGTCCTGACATTATCCGGAGCTAATAACCTGACCCATGTCTTACCAAGGTCCTGAAACTGTCCCACAGTAAACCCTGACGCTGTCCCTAAGTGAGGCCCTGAAGCTTTCCCTAACTAACTCAGGCCTTGATGCTGTGACTAACTCAGACCCTGATCATGTCTTTAACTAAGACCCTAAGGCTGATCCAACAGAGGCCCTGATGCTGCTCCTAAGTCATGCCCCGATAGTGTCCCCCACTAAGTGTCTGATGCTAGGCCTCACGCAGACCCTAACGCTCTCCCTAAGTCAGGCTCTGATGCTGTCCCTACCTGAAGCCCTAACACTGGTTCTGAATAAGGCCCTGAGAGTCTCCATAACAAAGGTCTTCACACTATCCTTAGGTCATTTCCTGACACTATCCCTAGATGTTAAACTGACACGGTCACTAGCTAATGTCCTGCCTCTTATGCTAACTGAAGCCCTTAGGCTGTGCCTACCTCAGGCACTGAATTTAGTCCCAAGACCATGAAACTGTCCCGAACTAAGGCCTAGATGCTCGCCCTACATCCAGTCCTGACACTGTCCCTAACTATGGCCCTAACACTATTGCTAACTGAGGATCTGACACTGGACCTATCAGAGGCCCGCTACTCCTAACTAACGCCTTGAAACTTTCCCTAACGTAGGCGCTGCTACCATCAATATCTAAAGTCCTGACATTATCCTGAGCTAATATCCTGACCCATGTCTTACTAAGGTCCTGAAACTCTCCCAAAGTTAGCCCTGACACTGTCCCTAAGTGAGGCCCTGAGGCTGTCCCTCACAGAGGTCCTGATAATGTCTTAAACTAAGACCCTAATGCTGACCCTACAGAGAACCTTATGCTGATCCTATGTCATGCCCTGACGCTGTCCGTAGCTAAGGCCCTGACTCGAGGCATCACTCAGGCCCTGTCGCTCTCCCTAAGTCAGGCTAAGATTCTATCCCTACCTGAAGCCCTGACACTGGGCCTAAATTAGGCACTGATGCTCTAATTAGCTATGGTCTTGACACTATCCCTAGGTCATTTCCTGACACTCTCCCTAGATCTTAACCTAAACTTGTCTTTAGCTATTGTCGAACCTCTTATGCTAACTAAATCCCTGACGTTGTCTCTAACTAAGAGCCTGAAATTAGTCCTGAGGCCGTCAACCTGTCCCTAACTGAAGTTTGGAGGATCATCCTAACTGAGGCGCTGACACTGTCCCTAACTAAAGCCCTGACACTACACCTAACTCAGTCCCTGACACTGTACTTTACAAGGGCTGTGATGCTAGTCCTAACTCAGGCCCTGACACTGTCTCTAAGTAAGGCTCAGAATTTGCCCCTAATATAGGCCCTGCTGTCAGCAATAACTAAAAACTGGACACTAGCCTGAGTTAATATCCTGACATATTTCTAACCAAGGTCCTGACACTGTCCCTAAGAAAGCCCTATCACTGTCCCTAAGTTAAGAACTGAGGCTGTCCCTAACTCAGGCCCTGAAGCTTTCCCTAACTGAGGCCTTCACGCTGTGACTGACTGAGGACCTGATGATGTCTGTATCTAAGACGCTAAAGTCGATCCAACAGAGGAGCTGATGCTGTTCCTAAGTCATGCCCTGACATTGTCCTCATCTAAGGGCCTGACGCTAGGCCTCACTCAGGCCCTAACGCTCGCCCTAAGTCAGGCTCTGATGCTGTCCCTACCTGAAACCCTGACACTGGTTCTAAATAAGGATCTGATACTCTCAGTAACTAAGGTTTTGACACTATGCTTAGGTCCTTTCCTGACACTATCCCTAGACCGTAACCTGACCCTGGCCCTAGCAAATGTCGTGCCTCTTATGCTAACTACAGCCCTGCTGCTGTCCTTAACTAAGGGCCTAAAATTACTCTCGAGGCTGTGACTCTGTCCGTACCTAAGGCCTCGATGTTCGTCCTAATTCAGGGCCTGACACTGTCCCTAACTAAGGCCCTGCTGCCGTCAATATCTAACGTCCTGACAGTATCCTGAGCTAATTTCTTGACCCATCTCTTACCAAGGTCCTGAAACTGTCCCTAAGGAAGCCCTGATGCTGTCTCTAAGTGAGGCCTTGAGGCTGTCCCTAACAGAGGCCCTGATAATATCTGTAACATAGCCCCTGAGGCTGATCCTACCGTGGCTCTTATGCTGCTCCTAAGTCATGCCCTGACACTGTCTCTAGCTAAGGCCCTGACGCAAGGCCTCACTCAGGCCCTGTCCCACTCCCTAAGTCAGGCTCTGACGCTGTTCCTACCCGAAGCCCTGACACTCACTGCTCCTAAATTAGGTCCTGATGTGCTAAGTAACTAAGGTCTTGACACTATCCCTAGGTCATTTCCTGACACTCTCCCTAGACCTTAACCCAACCTTCTCTTTAGCTAATGTCGAGATGAGCTAAAGAGATTCTTTAGAACGAGATTCTTTCATCTTCTGAATATAGTTTTCTTCAAAACATAATTTTTATAGTGTTACTAACTTTAAACAAAATGTACTCAACTGCTGTGGAATATGCCTTCATAGGAGCGTGCATGGTTCATTTCTGCATCTGCTTGTGGTGGTGTTCAGGTTGCTTTCAGCTGTAGATCCCCTTATGCTAGCTAAATCCCTGATTCTGTCCCTAAATGAGGCCCTGAATTTAGGTCCGAGGCCGTGAACCTGTCCCTAACTGAGGCCTGGAGGCTCGTCCTAATGCAGGCCCTGACACTGTCCCTAACTAAGGCTCTGACACTACACCTAACTCAGTCACTGACACTGTACCTAACAAAGGCTCTGATGCTAGTCCTAACTTAAGCGCTGACACTGCCTCTAACTAAGGCCCTGCTGCTGTCAATATCTGAACACCTGATATTATCCTGAGCTAATAGTCTGACCCATGTCTTACCAAGGTCCTGAAAGTGTCCCAAAGTAAGCCCTGACGCTGTCCCTAAGCGAGGCCTTGAGGCTATCCCTAACGGAGGCCCTGATAATAGCTTTAACCAAGACCCGAATGCTGATCCTACAGAGGCCTTTATGCTGCTCCTAAGTCATGCCCTGATACTGTCCCTTACTCAGGCCCTAAAGATAGGCCTCACTTCGGCCCTGTTGCTGTACCTTAGTTAGGCTCTGATGCTGTCCATACATCAAGCCCTGGCACTGGTCCTGATTAAGGCGCTCACGCTGCTGCTACCTAAGGCCCTGATGCTCTCAATAACTAAGGTCTTCTCGTAATCCCTTGGTCATTTCCTTTCACTGTCTCTGGCCTGGAACCTGACTCTGTCCCGAGATAATCTCCTGCACCTTATGCTAACTGAAACCCTAATGCTCTCCCTAACTAAGGCCCTGACTACTCCTAACTAAGGCCATGACACTGAATCTAACAAAGGCCCGGAATCTGTCCTTAATATAGGCCCTGCTGCCAGCAATGACTAAAATCCTGACACTCTCCTGAGCTAATATCCTGACTCATTTCTAACCAAGGTCCTGACACTGTCCCTAAGAAAGCCCTGTTGCTGTCTTTAAGTGAAGACATGAGGCTGTCTGTAACTCAGACCCTGAAGCTTTCCCTAACTGAGGCCTTGACGCTGTGACTAACTAGGGCTCCGGTCATGTCTTTAACTAAGAACCTAAAGCTGATCCAACAAAGGCACTGATGCTGCTCCTAAGTCATTCCCTGACAGTGTCCCCAGCTAAGGGCCTGACATTAGGCCTCACTCAGGCCCTGTCGCTCTCCCTAAGTCAGGCCCTGATGCTGTCCCGACCTGAAGCCCTAACACTGCTTCTGAATAAGTCCCTGAGAGTCTCAGTAACAAAGGTCTTCACACTATCCTTAGGTCATTTCCTGACACGATTCCAAGCCTTTACCCTAACCCTGTCCCGAGCTAATGTCCTACCTCTTATGCTAACTAAAGACCTTATGCTGTGCCTAATTCAGGCACTGAATTTAGTCCCAAGGCCGCTAGACTGTCCCTAACTCGGCTCGATGCCCTTATCGTCACAATGTTCCATGACCACTGTCATCACAATGCTCCACGCCCTTGTCATCACAATGCTCCATAACCCCTGTCATCACAATGCTCCATGACTTTGTCATCGCAATGCTCCATGCCATTGTCATCACAATGCTCCATGCCCTTATCATCACAATGCTCCATGACCCCTGTCATCCCAATGCTCCATGAGCCTTGTCTAAAATGCTACATGCCTGTGAAATCACAAAGCTCCATGCCCCCTGTCATCACAATGTTCCAGGCCCCCTCTCATCACAATGAGCCATGACCCCTTTCATCACAATGCTCCAGGTCCGTTTTCAGCACAATGCTCCATGACCCCTGTCATCACAATGTTCCCTGGCCTTTGTCATCACAATTCTCCATGGCCCCTGTAATCACAGTGCTCCATGACAACGTACATCACATTGCTCCATGACCACTGTCATCATAATGCCACATGAGCCCTGTCATCACAATGCTCCATGGCCCTTGTCATCACAATGCTCCATGATCCTTGTAATCCAAATGCTCCTTGACCCTTTCATCACAATGTTACAGTACCCCTTTCTTCACAATGCTCCATGCCGCTGGTCACCACAATGCTCCATGACCTCTGTCATCACAATGCTCCATGTCCCTTGTCATTAAAATGCTCCATGGCCCCTGTCATCACAATGCTGCATCATCCTTATACTCTCAATGCCCCATGGTCCTCGTCATCACAAATATCCACGCATTTGTCATCACAATGCTCCATGACCCCTGTCATCCCAATGCTCCATAGCACTTTTCATCACAATGCTACATGACCACTTTTATCACAATGTTCCATGACCACTTTAATCACAATGCTCCATGACCACTTTCATCACAATGCCCCATGACCCCTGTCATCAAAATGCTCCATGTCCCTTGTCACCACAATGCTCTAGGACCCGTCATCACAATTCTCCATGGCGCTTGTCATCACAATGATCCAGAGCCTTAGTGCTTGAGTTGGGAGTAGTATCATTGCCTCAGTTAGGGACACTGTCATTGCCTGAAATGGGAGTAGTGTCAGAGCCTTAGTTAGGGACAGAGCCAGGGTGAGTTGGGAGTAGTGCCAGTGCCTTAGTTAGGGACAGCGCCAGTGCTTGCATTGGGAGTAGTGTCAGGGCCATAGTTAGGGACAGTGTCAGTGGCTGAGATGGGAATAGTTTCAGGGCCTTAGTTACGGACATTGTCAGTGCCTAAGTTGGAATTTTTGTCAGGGTCTTTATTATGGACAGTGTCAGGGCCTGAGTTAAGAGTAGTGTCAAGGCCTTAATTTGGAAGAGTGTCAGTGTCTCAGTTTGGAGTAGTGTCAGACCCTTAGTTAGGAACAGCGTCAGTGCCTGAGTTGGGAGTAGTGACATGGCCTAAGTTATGGACAGTGTCAGGGTCTGACTTAGGAATCGTCTCAGGACCTTAGTTAGGGACAGTGTCAGTGATTGTGTTAGGAATAGTGTCAGGGCCTAAGTTAGGAGTAGTCTGAGACTGGTAGTTAGGAACAGTGTCAGGGCCTGAGTTGTGAGTAGTTACAGGGCCTTAGTTAGAGAAAGTGTCAGTGCCAGAGTTGGGAGTTATGTCAGGGCCTTAATTAGGGACAGTGTCAGTGCCTGAGTTGGGAGTAGTGTCAGGGCCATAATGAGGGACAGTGTCAGTGCCTGAGTTGGGAGTAGTATCAGGGCCTAGTTAGGGACAGTGTCAGTGCCTGAGTTGTGAGTAGTTTCAGGGCCGTAGTTAGAGAAAGTGTCAGTGCCGGAGTTGGGAGATATGTCAGGGCCTGAGTTAGGGACAGTGTCAGTGCCTGAGTTGGGAGTAGTGTCAGGGCCTAGTTAGGGACAGTGTCAGTGCCTGAGTTGGAAGTAGTGTCAGGGCATTAGGGACAGTGTCAGTGGCTGAGATGGGAGTAGTGTCAGGGTCTTAGTTAGGGAGAGTGTCAGTGTCTGAGTTGGGAATAGTCTCAGGGTCTTTTTTGGGGACAGCATCAGGGCATGAGTTAAAAGTAGTGTCAAGGCCTTAGTTAGGGAGAGTGTCAGTGCCTGTGTTGGGAGTAGTATCAGGCCCTTCGTTAGGGACAGTGTCAGGGTCTGAGGTAGAAGTAGTCTCAGGGCCTTAGTTAGGTAGCGTGTCAGTGCCTAAGTAAGTAGTAGTGTGAGGGCCTTAGTTAGGGACAGTGTCAATGCCTGTGTTGGGAGTAGTGTCAGAGCCTTAGTTAGGGACAGCGTCAGTGCCTGCGTTGGGAGTAGTGTCAGGGCCTTACTTAGGGACAGCGTCAGTGCCTGAGTTAGGAGTAGTGTGATGGCCGTAGTTAGGGACACTCTCAGTGCCAGAGTTGGGGGTAGTGGCAGGCCTTTGTTAGGGACTGTGCCAGGGCCTGAGTTAAGAGTAGTGTCAAGTCCTTAGTTAGGGACAGTGTTAGTGCCTGAGTTGAGAGTAACGTCAAGGCCTTAGTTAGGGACAATGTCAGGGCCTAGTTTGGGAGTAGTGTCAGGGCCTTAGTTAGGGACAGTGTCAGTGCCTGAGTTGGGAGTACTGTCAGGGCGTATTTCGGGACAGTCTCAGTGCCTATGTTGGGATTAGTGTCACGGCCTTTGTTAGGAACAAAGTCAGTGCCTGAGTTGGGAGTTGTGTCAGGATATTAGTAAGGGACAGTGTCAGTGCCTGAGTTAGGAGAAGTGTCAGGGCTGTAGTTAGGGATAGTGTCAGTGCCTGAGTTGGAGGTAGTGTCAGGGCCTTAGGGACAATGTCAGTGGCTGAGATGGGAGTAGTGTCACGGTCTTAGTTACGGAGAGTGACAGCGCCTGAGTTGGGAATAGTGTCAGGGTCTTTGTTAGGGACAGTGTCAGGGTATTAGTTAAGAGTAGTGTCAAGGCCTTTGTTAGGGAGAGTGTCAGTGTCTGAGTTGGGAGGAGTGTCAGACCCTTAGTTAAGGGACAGCGTCAGTGTCTGAGTTAGGAATAGTGCCAGAGCCTAAGTTATGGACAGTGCCAGGGCCTGAGTTAGGAGTAGTCTGAGACCGGTAGTTAGTAACAGTGTAACGGCCTGAGTTGTTAGTAGTTTCAGGGCCTTAGTTAGCGAAAGTGTCAATGCCGGAATTGGGAGTAATGTCAGGGCTTACTTAGGGAGAGTGTCAGTGCCTGAGGTGGAAGTAGTATCAGGGCCTTAGTTAAGGACAGTGTCAGTGCCTGAGTTCGGAGTACTGTCAGGGCATATTTAGGGACAGTCTCAGTGCCTATTTTGGGAGTAGTGTCACGGCCTTAGTTAGTGACATTGTCAGTGCCTGAGTAAGGAGTAGTGTCCGGGCCTTGGTTAGGGACAGTGTCAGTTGCTTAGTTAGGAGTAGTGTCCGGGCCTAAGTTAGGGCCAGTGTCAGTGCCTGAGTCAGGAGTAGAGTCGGGGCCTAAGTTAGGGACAGTGTCATTGCTTGAGATAGGAGTAGTGTCAGGGCCTTAGTTAGGAGGGGCATCAGTGCCTTCGTTAGGTATTGTTTCAGCGCCTCAGTTAGGAATAGTTTCAGGGCCTTATTTAGGGACAGTGTTAGTGCCTGAGTTAGGAGTTGTGTCGGCCTTAGTTAGGGACCTTTTCAGGGCCTGAGTTAGGAGTAATGTCAGGGCCTTCCTTAAGTATTGTGTCAGCGCCTGAGTTAGGAATAGTGTCAGGGCCTTAGTTAGGGACATTGTCAGGGCATGACTTAGGAGTTGTGTTAGGGCGTGAGCTATGAATAGTGTCAGGGCCTTAGTTAGTGACAGTGTCAGTGCTGAGTTTGGAGTAGTATCAGGGCCTTAGTTAGAGACAGTGTCAGGGCCTGAGTTAGGTGTATGTCAGGGCCTAGTTAGGGACAGTGTCAGTGCCTGATTTAGGAGTAGTGTCACAGGCTTTGTTAGGGACAGTGTCAGGGCCTGAGTTAGGAGTAGTGACACAGCTTTAGTTAGGACCAGGGTCAGGGCCTTAGTTAGGAGTAGTGACACAGCTTTAGTTAGGACCAGTGTCAGGGCCTTAGTTAAGTCCAACATCAGCGCCTATGATAGGAATGAGATCAGGACCTGTGTTACAGGTAATGTCAGGGCCTTATTTAAGAACAGTGTCAGGGCCTGAGTCCTGACTGACTCCTTACTGTCCTCACTAAGGACTTTTGACACTACTGCTAATTCAGGCCCTGATAATGTCCCTAACTAAGTCCCTGACACTTTCCCTGGCTAAGGCCCTGAACTTCTCCTAAGTCAGGCCCTGATACTGTCCCTAACAATGGCCCTGACACTACACCTAACTGAGGCCCCGACATGATACCTAACAAAGGCTTTGTTGCTAGTCCAAACTAAAGCCCTAAAATTGGTCCTAAATAAGGCCTTGACACTAATCCTAACTCAGGCCCTAAAACTGTCCCTAACTAAGGCCCTGATAGTATGCCTAACTCAGGCCCTCATACGATTCCTAACAATGGCTCTGATGCTAGTCCAAACTAAGGCCCTGAAATTGGTCCTAAATAAGGCCTTGACACTAATCCTAACTCAGGCCCTAGCACTGTCCCTAACTAGGTCTCAGACAGTACACCTAAATCAGACCCTGACACAGTCCCTAAGCAAGGCCCTGACACTACTGCTAACTCAGTCCCTTACACTGTACCTAACAAAGTCTCTGATGCTAGGCCTAACTCAGGCCCTGAAACCGTCTGTAACTAAGGCCCTGCTGCCATCACTATCAAAAGTCCTGACATTATCCTGAGCTAATATCCTGACCTATGTCTTTCCAAGGTCCTGAAACTGTCCCAAAGTAAGCCCTGACGCTGTCCCTAAGTGAAGACCTGAGGCTGTCCCTAACTCAGGCCCTGAAGCTTTCCTTAACTGAAACCTTGAAGCTGTGACTAATTCAGGCCCTGATCATGTACCTAACGAAGACCTTAATGCTGATCCAGCAAAGACGCTGATGCTGCTCCAAAGTCATGCCCTGACAGTGTGCCCAGCTAAGGGCCTGATGCTAAGCCTCACTCAGGCCCTGTCGCTCTCCCTAAGTCAGGCCCTGACACTGCCACTAACGAAGGCCCTGACTCTACTCCTAATTCAGTCCCGTACATTGTATCTAACAAAGGCTCTGATGCTAGTCGTAACTCAGGGCCTGACACTGTCTCTAACTAAGGGCTGCTGCCATCAACATCTAAAGTCCTGACATTATCCGGAGCTAATAACCTGACCCATGTCTTACCAAGGTCCTGAAACTGTCCCACAGTAAACCCTGACGCTGTCCCTAAGTGAGGCCCTGAAGCTTTCCCTAACTAACTCAGGCCTTGATGCTGTGACTAACTCAGACCCTGATCATGTCTTTAACTAAGACCCTAAGGCTGATCCAACAGAGGCCCTGATGCTGCTCCTAAGTCATGCCCCGATAGTGTCCCCCACTAAGTGTCTGATGCTAGGCCTCACGCAGACCCTAACGCTCTCCCTAAGTCAGGCTCTGATGCTGTCCCTACCTGAAGCCCTAACACTGGTTCTGAATAAGGCCCTGAGAGTCTCCATAACAAAGGTCTTCACACTATCCTTAGGTCATTTCCTGACACTATCCCTAGATGTTAAACTGACACGGTCACTAGCTAATGTCCTGCCTCTTATGCTAACTGAAGCCCTTAGGCTGTGCCTACCTCAGGCACTGAATTTAGTCCCAAGACCATGAAACTGTCCCGAACTAAGGCCTAGATGCTCGCCCTACATCCAGTCCTGACACTGTCCCTAACTATGGCCCTAACACTATTGCTAACTGAGGATCTGACACTGGACCTATCAGAGGCCCGCTACTCCTAACTAACGCCTTGAAACTTTCCCTAACGTAGGCGCTGCTACCATCAATATCTAAAGTCCTGAATTTATCCTGAGCTAATATCCTGACCCATGTCTTACCAAGGTCCTGAAACTCTCCCAAAGTTAGCCCTGACACTGTCCCTAAGTGAGGCCCTGAGGCTGTCCCTCACAGAGGTCCTGATAATGTCTTAAACTAAGACCCTAATGCTGACCCTACAGAGAACCTTATGCTGATCCTATGTCATGCCCTGACGCTGTCCGTAGCTAAGGCCCTGACTCGAGGCATCACTCAGGCCCTGTCGCTCTCCCTAAGTCAGGCTAAGATTCTATCCCTACCTGAAGCCCTGACACTGGGCCTAAATTAGGCACTGATGCTCTAATTAGCTATGGTCTTGACACTATCCCTAGGTCATTTCCTGACACTCTCCCTAGATCTTAACCTAAACTTGTCTTTAGCTATTGTCGAACCTCTTATGCTAACTAAATCCCTGACGTTGTCTCTAACTAAGAGCCTGAAATTAGTCCTGAGGCCGTCAACCTGTCCCTAACTGAAGTTTGGAGGATCATCCTAACTGAGGCGCTGACACTGTCCCTAACTAAAGCCCTGACACTACACCTAACTCAGTCCCTGACACTGTACTTTACAAGGGCTGTGATGCTAGTCCTAACTCAGGCCCTGACACTGTCTCTAAGTAAGGCTCAGAATTTGCCCCTAATATAGGCCCTGCTGTCAGCAATAACTAAAAACTGGACACTAGCCTGAGTTAATATCCTGACATATTTCTAACCAAGGTCCTGACACTGTCCCTAAGAAAGCCCTATCACTGTCCCTAAGTTAAGAACTGAGGCTGTCCCTAACTCAGGCCCTGAAGCTTTCCCTAACTGAGGCCTTCACGCTGTGACTGACTGAGGACCTGATGATGTCTGTATCTAAGACGCTAAAGTCGATCCAACAGAGGAGCTGATGCTGTTCCTAAGTCATGCCCTGACATTGTCCTCATCTAAGGGCCTGACGCTAGGCCTCACTCAGGCCCTAACGCTCGCCCTAAGTCAGGCTCTGATGCTGTCCCTACCTGAAACCCTGACACTGGTTCTAAATAAGGATCTGATACTCTCAGTAACTAAGGTTTTGACACTATGCTTAGGTCCTTTCCTGACACTATCCCTAGAGCGTAACCTGACCCTGGCCCTAGCAAATGTCGTGCCTCTTATGCTAACTACAGCCCTGCTGCTGTCCTTAACTAAGGGCCTAAAATTACTCTCGAGGCTGTGACCCTGTCCGTACCTAAGGCCTCGATGTTCGTCCTAATTCAGGGCCTGACACTGTCCCTAACTAAGGCCCTGCTGCCGTCAATATCTAACGTCCTGACACTATCCTGAGCTAATTTCTTGACCCATCTCTTACCAAGGTCCTGAAACTGTCCCTAAGGAAGCCCTGATGCTGTCTCTAAGTGAGGCCTTGAGGCTGTCCCTAACAGAGGCCCTGATAATATCTGTAACATAGCCCCTGAGGCTGATCCTACCGTGGCTCTTATGCTGCTCCTAAGTCATGCCCTGACACTGTCTCTAGTTAAGGCCCTGACGCTAGGCCTCACTCAGGCCCTGTCCCACTCCCTAAGTCAGGCTCTGACGCTGTTCCTACCCGAAGCCCTGACACTCACTGCTCCTAAATTAGGTCCTGATGTGCTAAGTAACTAAGGTCTTGACACTATCCCTAGGTCATTTCCTGACACTCTCCCTAGACCTTAACCCAACCTTCTCTTTAGCTAATGTCGAGATGAGCTAAAGAGATTCTTTAGAACGAGATTCTTTCATCTTCTGAATATAGTTTTCTTCAAAACATAATTTTTATAGTGTTACTAACTTTAAACAAAATGTACTCAACTGCTGTGGAATATGCCTTCATAGGAGCGTGCATGGTTCATTTCTGCATCTGCTTGTGGTGGTGTTCAGGTTGCTTTCAGCTGTAGATCCCCTTATGCTAGCTAAATCCCTGATTCTGTCCCTAAATGAGGCCCTGAATTTAGGTCCGAGGCCGTGAACCTGTCCTTAACTGAGGCCTGGAGGCTCGTCCTAATGCAGGCCCTGACACTGTCCCTAACTAAGGCTCTGACACTACACCTAACTCAGTCACTGACACTGTACCTAACAAAGGCTCTGATGCTAGTCCTAACTTAAGCGCTGACACTGCCTCTAACTAAGGCCCTGCTGCTGTCAATATCTGAACACCTGATATTATCCTGAGCTAATAGTCTGACCCATGTCTTACCAAGGTCCTGAAAGTGTCCCAAAGTAAGCCCTGACGCTGTCCCTAAGCGAGGCCTTGAGGCTATCCCTAACGGAGGCCCTGATAATAGCTTTAACCAAGACCCGAATGCTGATCCTACAGAGGCCTTTATGCTGCTCCTAAGTCATGCCCTGATACTGTCCCTTACTCAGGCCCTAAAGATAGGCCTCACTTCGGCCCTGTTGCTGTACCTTAGTTAGGCTCTGATGCTGTCCATACATCAAGCCCTGGCACTGGTCCTGATTAAGGCGCTCACGCTGCTGCTACCTAAGGCCCTGATGCTCTCAATAACTAAGGTCTTCTCGTAATCCCTTGGTCATTTCCTTTCACTGTCTCTGGCCTGGAACCTGACTCTGTCCCGAGATAATCTCCTGCACCTTATGCTAACTGAAACCCTAATGCTCTCCCTAACTAAGGCCCTGACTACTCCTAACTAAAGCCATGACACTGAATCTAACAAAGGCCCGGAATCTGTCCTTAATATAGGCCCTGCTGCCAGCAATGACTAAACTCCTGACACTCTCCTGAGCTAATATCCTGACTCATTTCTAACCAAGGTCCTGACACTGTCCCTAAGAAAGCCCTGTTGCTGTCTTTAAGTGAAGACATGAGGCTGTCTGTAACTCAGACCCTGAAGCTTTCCCTAACTGAGGCCTTGACGCTGTGACTAACTAGGGCTCCGGTCATGTCTTTAACTAAGAACCTAAAGCTGATCCAACAAAGGCACTGATGCTGCTCCTAAGTCATTCCCTGACAGTGTCCCCAGCTAAGGGCCTGACATTAGGCCTCACTCAGGCCCTGTCGCTCTCCCTAAGTCAGGCCCTGATGCTGTCCCGACCTGAAGCCCTAACACTGCTTCTGAATAAGTCCCTGAGAGTCTCAGTAACAAAGGTCTTCACACTATCCTTAGGTCATTTCCTGACACGATTCCAAGCCTTTACCCTAACCCTGTCCCGAGCTAATGTCCTACCTCTTATGCTAACTAAAGACCTTATGCTGTGCCTAATTCAGGCACTGAATTTAGTCCCAAGGCCGCTAGACTGTCCCTAACTCGGCTCGATGCCCTTATCGTCACAATGTTCCATGACCACTGTCATCACAATGCTCCACGCCCTTGTCATCACAATGCTCCATAACCCCTGTCATCACAATGCTCCATGACTTTGTCATCGCAATGCTCCATGCCATTGTCATCACAATGCTCCATGCCCTTATCATCACAATGCTCCATGACCCCTGTCATCCCAATGCTCCATGAGCCTTGTCTAAAATGCTACATGCCTGTGAAATCACAAAGCTCCATGCCCCCTGTCATCACAATGTTCCAGGCCCCCTCTCATCACAATGAGCCATGACCCCTTTCATCACAATGCTCCAGGTCCGTTTTCAGCACAATGCTCCATGACCCCTGTCATCACAATGTTCCCTGGCCTTTGTCATCACAATTCTCCATGGCCCCTGTAATCACAGTGCTCCATGACAACGTACATCACGTTGCTCCATGACCACTGTCATCATAATGCCACATGAGCCCTGTCATCACAATGCTCCATGGCCCTTGTCATCACAATGCTCCATGATCCTTGTAATCCAAATGCTCCTTGACCCTTTCATCACAATGTTACAGTACCCCTTTCTTCACAATGCTCCATGCCGCTGGTCACCACAATGCTCCATGACCTCTGTCATCACAATGCTCCATGTCCCTTGTCATTAAAATGCTCCATGGCCCCTGTCATCACAATGCTGCATCATCCTTATACTCTCAATGCCCCATGGTCCTCGTCATCACAAATATCCACGCATTTGTCATCACAATGCTCCATGACCCCTGTCATCCCAATGCTCCATAGCACTTTTCATCACAATGCTACATGACCACTTTTATCACAATGTTCCATGACCACTTTAATCACAATGCTCCATGACCACTTTCATCACAATGCCCCATGACCCCTGTCATCAAAATGCTCCATGGCCCTTGTCACCACTATGCTCTAAGACCCGTCATCACAATTCTCCATGGCGCTTGTCATCACAATGATCCAGAGCCTTAGTGCTTGAGTTGGGAGTAGTATCATTGCCTCAGTTAGGGACACTGTCATTGCCTGAAATGGGAGTAGTGTCAGAGCCTTAGTTAGGGACAGAGCCAGGGTGAGTTGGGAGTAGTGCCAGTGCCTTAGTTAGGGACAGCGCCAGTGCTTGCATTGGGAGTAGTGTCAGGGCCATAGTTAGGGACAGTGTCAGTGGCTGAGATGGGAATAGTGTCAGGGCCTTAGTTACGGACATTGTCAGTGCCTAAGTTGGAATTTTTGTCAGGGTCTTTATTATGGACAGTGTCAGGGCCTGAGTTAAGAGTAGTGTCAAGGCCTTAATTTGGAAGAGTGTCAGTGTCTCAGTTTGGAGTAGTGTCAGACCCTTAGTTAGGAACAGCGTCAGTGCCTGAGTTGGGAGTAGTGACATGGCCTAAGTTATGGACAGTGTCAGGGTCTGACTTAGGAATCGTCTCAGGACCTTTGTTAGGGACAGTGTCAGTGATTGTGTTAGGAATAGTGTCAGGGCCTATGTTAGGAGTAGTCTGAGACTCGTAGTTAGGAACAGTGTCAGGGCCTGAGTTGTGAGTAGTTACAGGGCCTTAGTTAGAGAAAGTGTCACTGCCAGAGTTGGGAGTTATGTCAGGGCCTTAATTAGGGACAGTGTCAGTGCCTGAGTTGGGATTAGTGTCAGGGCCTAGTTAGGGACAGGGTCAGTGCCTGAGTTGTGAGTAGTTTCAGGGCCGTAGTTAGAGAAAGTGTCAGTGCCAGAGTTGGGAGTTATGTCAGGGCCTTAGTTAGGGACAGTGTCAGTGCCTGAGTTGGGAGTAGTGTCAGGGCCTAGTTAGGGACAGTGTCAGTGCCTAAGTTGGAAGTAGTGTCAGGGCATTAGGGACAGTGTCAGTGGCTGAGATGGGAATGGTGTCAGGGTCTTAGTTAGGGAGAGGGTCAGTGCTTGAGTTGGGAATAGTCTCAGGGTCTTTTTTGGGGACAGCATCAGGGCATGAGTTAAAAGTAGTGTCAAGGCCTTAGTTAGGGAGAGTGTCAGTGGTTGTGCTGGGAGTAGTATCAGGCCCTTCGTTAGGGACAGTGTCAGGGTCTGAGGTAGAAGTAGTCTCAGGGCCTTAGTTAGGTAGCGTGTCAGTGCCTAAGTAAGTAGTAGTGTGAGGGCCTTAGTTAGGGACAGTGTCAATGCCTGTGTTGGGAGTAGTGTCAGAGCCTTAGTTAGGGACAGCGTCAGTGCCTGCGTTGGGAGTAGTGTCAGGGCCTTACTTAGGGACAGCGTCAGTGCCTGAGTTAGGAGTAGTGTGATGGCCGTAGTTAGGGACACTCTCAGTGCCAGAGTTGGGGGTAGTGGCAGGCCTTTGTTAGGGACTGTGCCAGGGCCTGAGTTAAGAGTAGTGTCAAGTCCTTAGTTAGGGACAGTGTTAGTGCCTGAGTTGAGAGTAAGGTCAAGGCCTTATTTAGGGACAATGTCAGGGCCTAGTTTGGGAGTAGTGTCAGGGCCTTAGATAGGGACAGTGTCAGTGCCTGAGTTGGGAGTACTGTCAGGGCGTATTTCGGGACAGTCTCAGTGCCTATGTTGGGATTAGTGTCACGGCCTTTGTTAGGAACAAAGTCAGTGCCTGAGTTGGGAGTTGTGTCAGGATATTAGTAAGGGACAGTGTCAGTGCCTGAGTCAGGAGAAGTGTCAGGGCTGTAGTTAGGGATAGTGTCAGTGCCTGAGTTGGAGGTAGTGTCAGGGCCTTAGGGACAATGTCAGTGGCTGAGATGGGAGTAGTGTCACGGTCTTAGTTACGGAGAGTGACAGCGCCTGAGTTGGGAATAGTGTCAGGGTCTTTGTTAGGGACAGTGTCAGGGTATTAGTTAAGAGTAGTGTCAAGGCCTTTGTTAGGGAGAGTGTCAGTGTCTGAGTTGGGAGGAGTGTCAGACCCTTAGTTAAGGGACAGCGTCAGTGTCTGAGTTAGGAATAGTGCCAGAGCCTAAGTTATGGACAGTGCCAGGGCCTGAGTTAGGAGTAGTCTGAGACCGGTAGTTAGTAACAGTGTAACGGCCTGAGTTGTTAGTAGTTTCAGGGCCTTAGTTAGCGAAAGTGTCAATGCCGGAATTGGGAGTAATGTCAGGGCTTACTTAGGGAGAGTGTCAGTGCCTGAGGTGGAAGTAGTATCAGGGCCTTAGTTAAGGACAGTGTCAGTGCCTGAGTTCGGAGTACTGTCAGGGCATATTTAGGGACAGTCTCAGTGCCTATTTTGGGAGTAGTGTCACGGCCTTAGTTAGTGACATTGTCAGTGCCTGAGTAAGGAGTAGTGTCCGGGCCTTAGTTAGGGACAGTGTCAGTTGCTTAGTTAGGAGTAGTGTCCGGGCCTAAGTTAGGGCCAGTGTCAGTGCCTGAGTCAGGAGTAGAGTCGGGGCCTAAGTTAGGGACAGTGTCATTGCTTGAGATAGGAGTAGTGTCAGGGCCTTAGTTAGGAGGAGCATCAGTGCCTTCGTTAGGTATTGTTTCAGCGCCTCAGTTAGGAATAGTTTCAGGGCCTTATTTAGGGACAGTGTTAGTGCCTGAGTTAGGAGTTGTGTCGGCCTTAGTTAGGGACCTTTTCAGGGCCTGAGTTAGGAGTAATGTCAGGGCCTTCCTTAAGTATTGTGTCAGCGCCTGAGTTAGGAATAGTGTCAGGGCCTTAGTTAGGGACATTGTCAGGGCATGACTTAGGAGTTGTGTTAGGGCGTGAGCTATGAATAGTGTCAGGGCCTTAGTTAGTGACAGTGTCAGTGCTGAGTTTGGAGTAGTATCAGGGCCTTAGTTAGAGACAGTGTCAGGGCCTGAGTTAGGTGTATGTCAGGGCCTAGTTAGGGACAGTGTCAGTGCCTGATTTAGGAGTAGTGTCACAGGCTTTGTTAGGGACAGTGTCAGGGCCTGAGTTAGGAGTAGTGACACAGCTTTAGTTAGGACCAGGGTCAGGGCCTTAGTTAGGAGTAGTGACACAGCTTTAGTTAGGACCAGTGTCAGGGCCTTAGTTAAGTCCAACATCAGCGCCTATGATAGGAATGAGATCAGGACCTGTGTTACAGGTAATGTCAGGGCCTTATTTAAGAGCAGTGTCAGGGCCTGAGTCCTGACTGACTCCTTACTGTCCTCACTAAGGACTTTTGACACTACTGCTAATTCAGGCCCTGATAATGTCCCTAACTAAGGCCCTGACACTTTCCCTGGCTAAGGCCCTGAACTTCTCCTAAGTCAGGCCCTGATACTGTCCCTAACAATGGCCCTGACACTACACCTAACTGAGGCCCCGACATGATACCTAACAAAGGCTTTGTTGCTAGTCCAAACTAAAGCCCTAAAATTGGTCCTAAATAAGGCCTTGACACTAATCCTAACTCAGGCCCTAAAACTGTACCTAACTAAGGCCCTGATAGTATGCCTAACTCAGGCCCTCATACGATTCCTAACAATGGCTCTGATGCTAGTCCAAACTAAGGCCCTGAAATTGGTCCTAAATAAGGCCTTGACACTAATCCTAACTCAGGCCCTAGCACTGTCCCTAACTAGGTCTCAGACAGTACACCTAAATCAGACCCTGACACAGTCCCTAAGCAAGGCCCTGACACTACTGCTAACTCAGTCCCTTACACTGTACCTAACAAAGTCTCTGATGCTAGGCCTAACTCAGGCCCTGAAACCGTCTGTAACTAAGGCCCTGCTGCCATCACTATCAAAAGTCCTGACATTATCCTGAGCTAATATCCTGACCTATGTCTTTCCAAGGTCCTGAAACTGTCCCAAAGTAAGCCCTGACGCTGTCCCTAAGTGAAGACCTGAGGCTGTCCCTAACTCAGGCCCTGAAGCTTTCCTTAACTGAAACCTTGAAGCTGTGACTAATTCAGGCCCTGATCATGTACCTAACGAAGACCTTAATGCTGATCCAGCAAAGACGCTGATGCTGCTCCAAAGTCATGCCCTGACAGTGTGCCCAGCTAAGGGCCTGATGCTAAGCCTCACTCAGGCCCTGTCGCTCTCCCTAAGTCAGGCCCTGACACTGCCACTAACGAAGGCCCTGACTCTACTCCTAATTCAGTCCCGTACATTGTATCTAACAAAGGCTCTGATGCTAGTCGTAACTCAGGGCCTGACACTGTCTCTAACTAAGGGCTGCTGCCATCAACATCTAAAGTCCTGACATTATCCGGAGCTAATAACCTGACCCATGTCTTACCAAGGTCCTGAAACTGTCCCACAGTAAACCCTGACGCTGTCCCTAAGTGAGGCCCTGAAGCTTTCCCTAACTAACTCAGGCCTTGATGCTGTGACTAACTCAGACCCTGATCATGTCTTTAACTAAGACCCTAAGGCTGATCCAACAGAGGCCCTGATGCTGCTCCTAAGTCATGCCCCGATAGTGTCCCCCACTAAGTGTCTGATGCTAGGCCTCACGCAGACCCTAACGCTCTCCCTAAGTCAGGCTCTGATGCTGTCCCTACCTGAAGCCCTAACACTGGTTCTGAATAAGGCCCTGAGAGTCTCCATAACAAAGGTCTTCACACTATCCTTAGGTCATTTCCTGACACTATCCCTAGATGTTAAACTGACACGGTCACTAGCTAATGTCCTGCCTCTTATGCTAACTGAAGCCCTTAGGCTGTGCCTACCTCAGGCACTGAATTTAGTCCCAAGACCATGAAACTGTCCCGAACTAAGGCCTAGATGCTCGCCCTACATCCAGTCCTGACACTGTCCCTAACTATGGCCCTAACACTATTGCTAACTGAGGATCTGACACTGGACCTATCAGAGGCCCGCTACTCCTAACTAACGCCTTGAAACTTTCCCTAACGTAGGCGCTGCTACCATCAATATCTAAAGTCCTGACATTATCCTGAGCTAATATCCTGACCCATGTCTTACCAAGGTCCTGAAACTCTCCCAAAGTTAGCCCTGACACTGTCCCTAAGTGAGGCCCTGAGGCTGTCCCTCACAGAGGTCCTGATAATGTCTTAAACTAAGACCCTAATGCTGACCCTACAGAGAACCTTATGCTGATCCTATGTCATGCCCTGACGCTGTCCGTAGCTAAGGCCCTGACTCGAGGCATCACTCAGGCCCTGTCGCTCTCCCTAAGTCAGGCTAAGATTCTATCCCTACCTGAAGCCCTGACACTGGGCCTAAATTAGGCACTGATGCTCTAATTAGCTATGGTCTTGACACTATCCCTAGGTCATTTCCTGACACTCTCCCTAGATCTTAACCTAAACTTGTCTTTAGCTATTGTCGAACCTCTTATGCTAACTAAATCCCTGACGTTGTCTCTAACTAAGAGCCTGAAATTAGTCCTGAGGCCGTCAACCTGTCCCTAACTGAAGTTTGGAGGATCATCCTAACTGAGGCGCTGACACTGTCCCTAACTAAAGCCCTGACACTACACCTAACTCAGTCCCTGACACTGTACTTTACAAGGGCTGTGATGCTAGTCCTAACTCAGGCCCTGACACTGTCTCTAAGTAAGGCTCAGAATTTGCCCCTAATATAGGCCCTGCTGTCAGCAATAACTAAAAACTGGACACTAGCCTGAGTTAATATCCTGACATATTTCTAACCAAGGTCCTGACACTGTCCCTAAGAAAGCCCTATCACTGTCCCTAAGTTAAGAACTGAGGCTGTCCCTAACTCAGGCCCTGAAGCTTTCCCTAACTGAGGCCTTCACGCTGTGACTGACTGAGGACCTGATGATGTCTGTATCTAAGACGCTAAAGTCGATCCAACAGAGGAGCTGATGCTGTTCCTAAGTCATGCCCTGACATTGTCCTCATCTAAGGGCCTGACGCTAGGCCTCACTCAGGCCCTAACGCTCGCCCTAAGTCAGGCTCTGATGCTGTCCCTACCTGAAACCCTGACACTGGTTCTAAATAAGGATCTGATACTCTCAGTAACTAAGGTTTTGACACTATGCTTAGGTCCTTTCCTGACACTATCCCTAGAGCGTAACCTGACCCTGGCCCTAGCAAATGTCGTGCCTCTTATGCTAACTACAGCCCTGCTGCTGTCCTTAACTAAGGGCCTAAAATTACTCTCGAGGCTGTGACCCTGTCCGTACCTAAGGCCTCGATGTTCGTCCTAATTCAGGGCCTGACACTGTCCCTAACTAAGGCCCTGCTGCCGTCAATATCTAACGTCCTGACACTATCCTGAGCTAATTTCTTGACCCATCTCTTACCAAGGTCCTGAAACTGTCCCTAAGGAAGCCCTGATGCTGTCTCTAAGTGAGGCCTTGAGGCTGTCCCTAACAGAGGCCCTGATAATATCTGTAACATAGCCCCTGAGGCTGATCCTACCGTGGCTCTTATGCTGCTCCTAAGTCATGCCCTGACACTGTCTCTAGTTAAGGCCCTGACGCTAGGCCTCACTCAGGCCCTGTCCCACTCCCTAAGTCAGGCTCTGACGCTGTTCCTACCCGAAGCCCTGACACTCACTGCTCCTAAATTAGGTCCTGATGTGCTAAGTAACTAAGGTCTTGACACTATCCCTAGGTCATTTCCTGACACTCTCCCTAGACCTTAACCCAACCTTCTCTTTAGCTAATGTCGAGATGAGCTAAAGAGATTCTTTAGAACGAGATTCTTTCATCTTCTGAATATAGTTTTCTTCAAAACATAATTTTTATAGTGTTACTAACTTTAAACAAAATGTACTCAACTGCTGTGGAATATGCCTTCATAGGAGCGTGCATGGTTCATTTCTGCATCTGCTTGTGGTGGTGTTCAGGTTGCTTTCAGCAGTAGATCCCCTTATGCTAGATAAATCCCTGATTCTGTCCCTAAATGAGGCCCTGAATTTAGGTCCGAGGCCGTGAACCTGTCCTTAACTGAGGCCTGGAGGCTCGTCCTAATGCAGGCCCTGACACTGTCCCTAACTAAGGCTCTGACACTACACCTAACTCAGTCACTGACACTGTACCTAACAAAGGCTCTGATGCTAGTCCTAACTTAAGCGCTGACACTGCCTCTAACTAAGGCCCTGCTGCTGTCAATATCTGAACACCTGATATTATCCTGAGCTAATAGTCTGACCCATGTCTTACCAAGGTCCTGAAAGTGTCCCAAAGTAAGCCCTGACGCTGTCCCTAAGCGAGGCCTTGAGGCTATCCCTAACGGAGGCCCTGATAATAGCTTTAACCAAGACCCGAATGCTGATCCTACAGAGGCCTTTATGCTGCTCCTAAGTCATGCCCTGATACTGTCCCTTACTCAGGCCCTAAAGATAGGCCTCACTTCGGCCCTGTTGCTGTACCTTAGTTAGGCTCTGATGCTGTCCATACATCAAGCCCTGGCACTGGTCCTGATTAAGGCGCTCACGCTGCTGCTACCTAAGGCCCCGATGCTCTCAATAACTAAGGTCTTCTCGTAATCCCTTGGTCATTTCCTTTCACTGTCTCTGGCCTGGAACCTGACTCTGTCCCGAGATAATCTCCTGCACCTTATGCTAACTGAAACCCTAATGCTCTCCCTAACTAAGGCCCTGACTACTCCTAACTAAAGCCATGACACTGAATCTAACAAAGGCCCGGAATCTGTCCTTAATATAGGCCCTGCTGCCAGCAATGACTAAACTCCTGACACTCTCCTGAGCTAATATCCTGACTCATTTCTAACCAAGGTCCTGACACTGTCCCTAAGAAAGCCCTGTTGCTGTCTTTAAGTGAAGACATGAGGCTGTCTGTAACTCAGACCCTGAAGCTTTCCCTAACTGAGGCCTTGACGCTGTGACTAACTAGGGCTCCGGTCATGTCTTTAACTAAGAACCTAAAGCTGATCCAACAAAGGCACTGATGCTGCTCCTAAGTCATTCCCTGACAGTGTCCCCAGCTAAGGGCCTGACATTAGGCCTCACTCAGGCCCTGTCGCTCTCCCTAAGTCAGGCCCTGATGCTGTCCCGACCTGAAGCCCTAACACTGCTTCTGAATAAGTCCCTGAGAGTCTCAGTAACAAAGGTCTTCACACTATCCTTAGGTCATTTCCTGACACGATTCCAAGCCTTTACCCTAACCCTGTCCCGAGCTAATGTCCTACCTCTTATGCTAACTAAAGACCTTATGCTGTGCCTAATTCAGGCACTGAATTTAGTCCCAAGGCCGCTAGACTGTCCCTAACTCGGCTCGATGCCCTTATCGTCACAATGTTCCATGACCACTGTCATCACAATGCTCCACGCCCTTGTCATCACAATGCTCCATAACCCCTGTCATCACAATGCTCCATGACTTTGTCATCGCAATGCTCCATGCCATTGTCATCACAATGCTCCATGCCCTTATCATCACAATGCTCCATGACCCCTGTCATCCCAATGCTCCATGAGCCTTGTCTAAAATGCTACATGCCTGTGAAATCACAAAGCTCCATGCCCCCTGTCATCACAATGTTCCAGGCCCCCTCTCATCACAATGAGCCATGACCCCTTTCATCACAATGCTCCAGGTCCGTTTTCAGCACAATGCTCCATGACCCCTGTCATCACAATGTTCCCTGGCCTTTGTCATCACAATTCTCCATGGCCCCTGTAATCACAGTGCTCCATGACAACGTACATCACGTTGCTCCATGACCACTGTCATCATAATGCCACATGAGCCCTGTCATCACAATGCTCCATGGCCCTTGTCATCACAATGCTCCATGATCCTTGTAATCCAAATGCTCCTTGACCCTTTCATCACAATGTTACAGTACCCCTTTCTTCACAATGCTCCATGCCGCTGGTCACCACAATGCTCCATGACCTCTGTCATCACAATGCTCCATGTCCCTTGTCATTAAAATGCTCCATGGCCCCTGTCATCACAATGCTGCATCATCCTTATACTCTCAATGCCCCATGGTCCTCGTCATCACAAATATCCACGCATTTGTCATCACAATGCTCCATGACCCCTGTCATCCCAATGCTCCATAGCACTTTTCATCACAATGCTACATGACCACTTTTATCACAATGTTCCATGACCACTTTAATCACAATGCTCCATGACCACTTTCATCACAATGCCCCATGACCCCTGTCATCAAAATGCTCCATGGCCCTTGTCACCACTATGCTCTAAGACCCGTCATCACAATTCTCCATGGCGCTTGTCATCACAATGATCCAGAGCCTTAGTGCTTGAGTTGGGAGTAGTATCATTGCCTCAGTTAGGGACACTGTCATTGCCTGAAATGGGAGTAGTGTCAGAGCCTTAGTTAGGGACAGAGCCAGGGTGAGTTGGGAGTAGTGCCAGTGCCTTAGTTAGGGACAGCGCCAGTGCTTGCATTGGGAGTAGTGTCAGGGCCATAGTTAGGGACAGTGTCAGTGGCTGAGATGGGAATAGTGTCAGGGCCTTAGTTACGGACATTGTCAGTGCCTAAGTTGGAATTTTTGTCAGGGTCTTTATTATGGACAGTGTCAGGGCCTGAGTTAAGAGTAGTGTCAAGGCCTTAATTTGGAAGAGTGTCAGTGTCTCAGTTTGGAGTAGTGTCAGACCCTTAGTTAGGAACAGCGTCAGTGCCTGAGTTGGGAGTAGTGACATGGCCTAAGTTATGGACAGTGTCAGGGTCTGACTTAGGAATCGTCTCAGGACCTTTGTTAGGGACAGTGTCAGTGATTGTGTTAGGAATAGTGTCAGGGCCTATGTTAGGAGTAGTCTGAGACTCGTAGTTAGGAACAGTGTCAGGGCCTGAGTTGTGAGTAGTTACAGGGCCTTAGTTAGAGAAAGTGTCACTGCCAGAGTTGGGAGTTATGTCAGGGCCTTAATTAGGGACAGTGTCAGTGCCTGAGTTGGGATTAGTGTCAGGGCCTAGTTAGGGACAGGGTCAGTGCCTGAGTTGTGAGTAGTTTCAGGGCCGTAGTTAGAGAAAGTGTCAGTGCCAGAGTTGGGAGTTATGTCAGGGCCTTAGTTAGGGACAGTGTCAGTGCCTGAGTTGGGAGTAGTGTCAGGGCCTAGTTAGGGACAGTGTCAGTGCCTAAGTTGGAAGTAGTGTCAGGGCATTAGGGACAGTGTCAGTGGCTGAGATGGGAATGGTGTCAGGGTCTTAGTTAGGGAGAGGGTCAGTGCTTGAGTTGGGAATAGTCTCAGGGTCTTTTTTGGGGACAGCATCAGGGCATGAGTTAAAAGTAGTGTCAAGGCCTTAGTTAGGGAGAGTGTCAGTGGTTGTGCTGGGAGTAGTATCAGGCCCTTCGTTAGGGACAGTGTCAGGGTCTGAGGTAGAAGTAGTCTCAGGGCCTTAGTTAGGTAGCGTGTCAGTGCCTAAGTAAGTAGTAGTGTGAGGGCCTTAGTTAGGGACAGTGTCAATGCCTGTGTTGGGAGTAGTGTCAGAGCCTTAGTTAGGGACAGCGTCAGTGCCTGCGTTGGGAGTAGTGTCAGGGCCTTACTTAGGGACAGCGTCAGTGCCTGAGTTAGGAGTAGTGTGATGGCCGTAGTTAGGGACACTCTCAGTGCCAGAGTTGGGGGTAGTGGCAGGCCTTTGTTAGGGACTGTGCCAGGGCCTGAGTTAAGAGTAGTGTCAAGTCCTTAGTTAGGGACAGTGTTAGTGCCTGAGTTGAGAGTAAGGTCAAGGCCTTATTTAGGGACAATGTCAGGGCCTAGTTTGGGAGTAGTGTCAGGGCCTTAGATAGGGACAGTGTCAGTGCCTGAGTTGGGAGTACTGTCAGGGCGTATTTCGGGACAGTCTCAGTGCCTATGTTGGGATTAGTGTCACGGCCTTTGTTAGGAACAAAGTCAGTGCCTGAGTTGGGAGTTGTGTCAGGATATTAGTAAGGGACAGTGTCAGTGCCTGAGTCAGGAGAAGTGTCAGGGCTGTAGTTAGGGATAGTGTCAGTGCCTGAGTTGGAGGTAGTGTCAGGGCCTTAGGGACAATGTCAGTGGCTGAGATGGGAGTAGTGTCACGGTCTTAGTTACGGAGAGTGACAGCGCCTGAGTTGGGAATAGTGTCAGGGTCTTTGTTAGGGACAGTGTCAGGGTATTAGTTAAGAGTAGTGTCAAGGCCTTTGTTAGGGAGAGTGTCAGTGTCTGAGTTGGGAGGAGTGTCAGACCCTTAGTTAAGGGACAGCGTCAGTGTCTGAGTTAGGAATAGTGCCAGAGCCTAAGTTATGGACAGTGCCAGGGCCTGAGTTAGGAGTAGTCTGAGACCGGTAGTTAGTAACAGTGTAACGGCCTGAGTTGTTAGTAGTTTCAGGGCCTTAGTTAGCGAAAGTGTCAATGCCGGAATTGGGAGTAATGTCAGGGCTTACTTAGGGAGAGTGTCAGTGCCTGAGGTGGAAGTAGTATCAGGGCCTTAGTTAAGGACAGTGTCAGTGCCTGAGTTCGGAGTACTGTCAGGGCATATTTAGGGACAGTCTCAGTGCCTATTTTGGGAGTAGTGTCACGGCCTTAGTTAGTGACATTGTCAGTGCCTGAGTAAGGAGTAGTGTCCGGGCCTTAGTTAGGGACAGTGTCAGTTGCTTAGTTAGGAGTAGTGTCCGGGCCTAAGTTAGGGCCAGTGTCAGTGCCTGAGTCAGGAGTAGAGTCGGGGCCTAAGTTAGGGACAGTGTCATTGCTTGAGATAGGAGTAGTGTCAGGGCCTTAGTTAGGAGGAGCATCAGTGCCTTCGTTAGGTATTGTTTCAGCGCCTCAGTTAGGAATAGTTTCAGGGCCTTATTTAGGGACAGTGTTAGTGCCTGAGTTAGGAGTTGTGTCGGCCTTAGTTAGGGACCTTTTCAGGGCCTGAGTTAGGAGTAATGTCAGGGCCTTCCTTAAGTATTGTGTCAGCGCCTGAGTTAGGAATAGTGTCAGGGCCTTAGTTAGGGACATTGTCAGGGCATGACTTAGGAGTTGTGTTAGGGCGTGAGCTATGAATAGTGTCAGGGCCTTAGTTAGTGACAGTGTCAGTGCTGAGTTTGGAGTAGTATCAGGGCCTTAGTTAGAGACAGTGTCAGGGCCTGAGTTAGGTGTATGTCAGGGCCTAGTTAGGGACAGTGTCAGTGCCTGATTTAGGAGTAGTGTCACAGGCTTTGTTAGGGACAGTGTCAGGGCCTGAGTTAGGAGTAGTGACACAGCTTTAGTTAGGACCAGGGTCAGGGCCTTAGTTAGGAGTAGTGACACAGCTTTAGTTAGGACCAGTGTCAGGGCCTTAGTTAAGTCCAACATCAGCGCCTATGATAGGAATGAGATCAGGACCTGTGTTACAGGTAATGTCAGGGCCTTATTTAAGAGCAGTGTCAGGGCCTGAGTCCTGACTGACTCCTTACTGTCCTCACTAAGGACTTTTGACACTACTGCTAATTCAGGCCCTGATAATGTCCCTAACTAAGGCCCTGACACTTTCCCTGGCTAAGGCCCTGAACTTCTCCTAAGTCAGGCCCTGATACTGTCCCTAACAATGGCCCTGACACTACACCTAACTGAGGCCCCGACATGATACCTAACAAAGGCTTTGTTGCTAGTCCAAACTAAAGCCCTAAAATTGGTCCTAAATAAGGCCTTGACACTAATCCTAACTCAGGCCCTAAAACTGTACCTAACTAAGGCCCTGATAGTATGCCTAACTCAGGCCCTCATACGATTCCTAACAATGGCTCTGATGCTAGTCCAAACTAAGGCCCTGAAATTGGTCCTAAATAAGGCCTTGACACTAATCCTAACTCAGGCCCTAGCACTGTCCCTAACTAGGTCTCAGACAGTACACCTAAATCAGACCCTGACACAGTCCCTAAGCAAGGCCCTGACACTACTGCTAACTCAGTCCCTTACACTGTACCTAACAAAGTCTCTGATGCTAGGCCTAACTCAGGCCCTGAAACCGTCTGTAACTAAGGCCCTGCTGCCATCACTATCAAAAGTCCTGACATTATCCTGAGCTAATATCCTGACCTATGTCTTTCCAAGGTCCTGAAACTGTCCCAAAGTAAGCCCTGACGCTGTCCCTAAGTGAAGACCTGAGGCTGTCCCTAACTCAGGCCCTGAAGCTTTCCTTAACTGAAACCTTGAAGCTGTGACTAATTCAGGCCCTGATCATGTACCTAACGAAGACCTTAATGCTGATCCAGCAAAGACGCTGATGCTGCTCCAAAGTCATGCCCTGACAGTGTGCCCAGCTAAGGGCCTGATGCTAAGCCTCACTCAGGCCCTGTCGCTCTCCCTAAGTCAGGCCCTGACACTGCCACTAACGAAGGCCCTGACTCTACTCCTAATTCAGTCCCGTACATTGTATCTAACAAAGGCTCTGATGCTAGTCGTAACTCAGGGCCTGACACTGTCTCTAACTAAGGGCTGCTGCCATCAACATCTAAAGTCCTGACATTATCCGGAGCTAATAACCTGACCCATGTCTTACCAAGGTCCTGAAACTGTCCCACAGTAAACCCTGACGCTGTCCCTAAGTGAGGCCCTGAAGCTTTCCCTAACTAACTCAGGCCTTGATGCTGTGACTAACTCAGACCCTGATCATGTCTTTAACTAAGACCCTAAGGCTGATCCAACAGAGGCCCTGATGCTGCTCCTAAGTCATGCCCCGATAGTGTCCCCCACTAAGTGTCTGATGCTAGGCCTCACGCAGACCCTAACGCTCTCCCTAAGTCAGGCTCTGATGCTGTCCCTACCTGAAGCCCTAACACTGGTTCTGAATAAGGCCCTGAGAGTCTCCATAACAAAGGTCTTCACACTATCCTTAGGTCATTTCCTGACACTATCCCTAGATGTTAAACTGACACGGTCACTAGCTAATGTCCTGCCTCTTATGCTAACTGAAGCCCTTAGGCTGTGCCTACCTCAGGCACTGAATTTAGTCCCAAGACCATGAAACTGTCCCGAACTAAGGCCTAGATGCTCGCCCTACATCCAGTCCTGACACTGTCCCTAACTATGGCCCTAACACTATTGCTAACTGAGGATCTGACACTGGACCTATCAGAGGCCCGCTACTCCTAACTAACGCCTTGAAACTTTCCCTAACGTAGGCGCTGCTACCATCAATATCTAAAGTCCTGACATTATCCTGAGCTAATATCCTGACCCATGTCTTACCAAGGTCCTGAAACTCTCCCAAAGTTAGCCCTGACACTGTCCCTAAGTGAGGCCCTGAGGCTGTCCCTCACAGAGGTCCTGATAATGTCTTAAACTAAGACCCTAATGCTGACCCTACAGAGAACCTTATGCTGATCCTATGTCATGCCCTGACGCTGTCCGTAGCTAAGGCCCTGACTCGAGGCATCACTCAGGCCCTGTCGCTCTCCCTAAGTCAGGCTAAGATTCTATCCCTACCTGAAGCCCTGACACTGGGCCTAAATTAGGCACTGATGCTCTAATTAGCTATGGTCTTGACACTATCCCTAGGTCATTTCCTGACACTCTCCCTAGATCTTAACCTAAACTTGTCTTTAGCTATTGTCGAACCTCTTATGCTAACTAAATCCCTGACGTTGTCTCTAACTAAGAGCCTGAAATTAGTCCTGAGGCCGTCAACCTGTCCCTAACTGAAGTTTGGAGGATCATCCTAACTGAGGCGCTGACACTGTCCCTAACTAAAGCCCTGACACTACACCTAACTCAGTCCCTGACACTGTACTTTACAAGGGCTGTGATGCTAGTCCTAACTCAGGCCCTGACACTGTCTCTAAGTAAGGCTCAGAATTTGCCCCTAATATAGGCCCTGCTGTCAGCAATAACTAAAAACTGGACACTAGCCTGAGTTAATATCCTGACATATTTCTAACCAAGGTCCTGACACTGTCCCTAAGAAAGCCCTATCACTGTCCCTAAGTTAAGAACTGAGGCTGTCCCTAACTCAGGCCCTGAAGCTTTCCCTAACTGAGGCCTTCACGCTGTGACTGACTGAGGACCTGATGATGTCTGTATCTAAGACGCTAAAGTCGATCCAACAGAGGAGCTGATGCTGTTCCTAAGTCATGCCCTGACATTGTCCTCATCTAAGGGCCTGACGCTAGGCCTCACTCAGGCCCTAACGCTCGCCCTAAGTCAGGCTCTGATGCTGTCCCTACCTGAAACCCTGACACTGGTTCTAAATAAGGATCTGATACTCTCAGTAACTAAGGTTTTGACACTATGCTTAGGTCCTTTCCTGACACTATCCCTAGACCGTAACCTGACCCTGGCCCTAGCAAATGTCGTGCCTCTTATGCTAACTACAGCCCTGCTGCTGTCCTTAACTAAGGGCCTAAAATTACTCTCGAGGCTGTGACCCTGTCCGTACCTAAGGCCTCGATGTTCGTCCTAATTCAGGGCCTGACACTGTCCCTAACTAAGGCCCTGCTGCCGTCAATATCTAACGTCCTGACACTATCCTGAGCTAATTTCTTGACCCATCTCTTACCAAGGTCCTGAAACTGTCCCTAAGGAAGCCCTGATGCTGTCTCTAAGTGAGGCCTTGAGGCTGTCCCTAACAGAGGCCCTGATAATATCTGTAACATAGCCCCTGAGGCTGATCCTACCGTGGCTCTTATGCTGCTCCTAAGTCATGCCCTGACACTGTCTCTAGTTAAGGCCCTGACGCTAGGCCTCACTCAGGCCCTGTCCCACTCCCTAAGTCAGGCTCTGACGCTGTTCCTACCCGAAGCCCTGACACTCACTGCTCCTAAATTAGGTCCTGATGTGCTAAGTAACTAAGGTCTTGACACTATCCCTAGGTCATTTCCTGACACTCTCCCTAGACCTTAACCCAACCTTCTCTTTAGCTAATGTCGAGATGAGCTAAAGAGATTCTTTAGAACGAGATTCTTTCATCTTCTGAATATAGTTTTCTTCAAAACATAATTTTTATAGTGTTACTAACTTTAAACAAAATGTACTCAACTGCTGTGGAATATGCCTTCATAGGAGCGTGCATGGTTCATTTCTGCATCTGCTTGTGGTGGTGTTCAGGTTGCTTTCAGCAGTAGATCCCCTTATGCTAGATAAATCCCTGATTCTGTCCCTAAATGAGGCCCTGAATTTAGGTCCGAGGCCGTGAACCTGTCCTTAACTGAGGCCTGGAGGCTCGTCCTAATGCAGGCCCTGACACTGTCCCTAACTAAGGCTCTGACACTACACCTAACTCAGTCACTGACACTGTACCTAACAAAGGCTCTGATGCTAGTCCTAACTTAAGCGCTGACACTGCCTCTAACTAAGGCCCTGCTGCTGTCAATATCTGAACACCTGATATTATCCTGAGCTAATAGTCTGACCCATGTCTTACCAAGGTCCTGAAAGTGTCCCAAAGTAAGCCCTGACGCTGTCCCTAAGCGAGGCCTTGAGGCTATCCCTAACGGAGGCCCTGATAATAGCTTTAACCAAGACCCGAATGCTGATCCTACAGAGGCCTTTATGCTGCTCCTAAGTCATGCCCTGATACTGTCCCTTACTCAGGCCCTAAAGATAGGCCTCACTTCGGCCCTGTTGCTGTACCTTAGTTAGGCTCTGATGCTGTCCATACATCAAGCCCTGGCACTGGTCCTGATTAAGGCGCTCACGCTGCTGCTACCTAAGGCCCTGATGCTCTCAATAACTAAGGTCTTCTCGTAATCCCTTGGTCATTTCCTTTCACTGTCTCTGGCCTGGAACCTGACTCTGTCCCGAGATAATCTCCTGCACCTTATGCTAACTGAAACCCTAATGCTCTCCCTAACTAAGGCCCTGACTACTCCTAACTAAAGCCATGACACTGAATCTAACAAAGGCCCGGAATCTGTCCTTAATATAGGCCCTGCTGCCAGCAATGACTAAACTCCTGACACTCTCCTGAGCTAATATCCTGACTCATTTCTAACCAAGGTCCTGACACTGTCCCTAAGAAAGCCCTGTTGCTGTCTTTAAGTGAAGACATGAGGCTGTCTGTAACTCAGACCCTGAAGCTTTCCCTAACTGAGGCCTTGACGCTGTGACTAACTAGGGCTCCGGTCATGTCTTTAACTAAGAACCTAAAGCTGATCCAACAAAGGCACTGATGCTGCTCCTAAGTCATTCCCTGACAGTGTCCCCAGCTAAGGGCCTGACATTAGGCCTCACTCAGGCCCTGTCGCTCTCCCTAAGTCAGGCCCTGATGCTGTCCCGACCTGAAGCCCTAACACTGCTTCTGAATAAGTCCCTGAGAGTCTCAGTAACAAAGGTCTTCACACTATCCTTAGGTCATTTCCTGACACGATTCCAAGCCTTTACCCTAACCCTGTCCCGAGCTAATGTCCTACCTCTTATGCTAACTAAAGACCTTATGCTGTGCCTAATTCAGGCACTGAATTTAGTCCCAAGGCCGCTAGACTGTCCCTAACTCGGCTCGATGCCCTTATCGTCACAATGTTCCATGACCACTGTCATCACAATGCTCCACGCCCTTGTCATCACAATGCTCCATA